>NC_137270.1:49244363-49504328 GCF_053477335.1 Acartia tonsa | reverse complement strand
TGTAATTTTTCTGATCAATTAGCATCTAATCTATAACTTATTTTGTCGGATTGTCGGCCATCCGCATAGATATTGCATCTTTATGGAGACTGGATTTTCTCGTGTGCTATCTGAGATAAAAGCTTTTGATTTGTGTCAAGATTTTCTCTTTTTATTAAGAGTATACGTGTTTATCTGTAAAAACATATATTATTGGAGATTTATCTATGCTTCTGGAGTGTGTTTAAAGGGCTGACAAATCTCTGTGCGCACACTAGCCTGCAGGAAAGTCCTGCTGAATTAACTGAACACTATTGTGTGAATGAAATAATTTATCATACCAGAAAAGAATGACAACATGAGATAGAAAAGAAACCAGTATGCAAGGAAACAGGGAGAGATAAATCGAATATAAATTTCCATTCAAAACCTAAAATAATAAGTTAACGATTGCTAAGCGAAAAAAAATCAATTGATGCTATATATAAAAGGAAATTAACTGTTTGACCAAAAAAGGAATGTGTTTATAATCTAGACTATGTTTATTGAGAAAATACTATTTTAGCTCCTAATGACCTACCCCTATTCCCTGTATGTGTCTGTTTTTGGTATGAACTTGTGTGTGTGAGAGTGTTTTTTTGTCTTTGGCTATCTTTTCAATTCTTTAGATGAAAAATAGATGAAAAAATCCCTTTTTAAAGGCGAAGCTTTTTACATTTAAGGTAGGTCCGTACATCTGTCAGAAATATTTATACATGTTTGAATTGTCTTATCGGTTTCAAACTTGGTAACATGTCACAGTAAGGTACACTTTTAAAATCGAAGAAACTTTATAATCATTGCCAGAAAGTCTGTCTGTCCATTTTTAAAAGTATTGCAAAGCATCTCTGTAATGATGTCTTATTTGTACGCATGAATATATGAAGTATCATGTAATTTAGTTAATTTGGACTAGATTTATAGGGAATTTTCGTTCAGACTTCTATTCTAAATAAATTTTTAATACTTAAAGCATAGTTACCCTATATGTTTTAATGTTCGCATGTCTTCCTGTCTGATATGTTAAGCTTTTCTTTTGTGGATTTTGTCATCACTGTTAAAAAAAGAAGAAAAGGACACTTTAACAAAGTTAAAAAGTTAAACAGTAAAATGAATTTTGAGTCACAAATAACAGAGAAAAAATGTACCAAATAGAAAAAATGAAGAAAAAAGATATCAAGAATGTTTTTAAAAAACAAATGCGTACTATGTAGATAGAGTATTCATATTTGAATAGAGATAATTTATCTTTGAGGAACATTGTTGAGTTTTTCTTTACAAATGATTAATTTTTACATTAAATTCTTGGATATTTGTTGATGCTTTTAGAACAGTTTTTAAACATTTTTATGTTTACAAAAGACAAAATTCAATGCTTTTTGAAATTTTAGATACTTTTCTATATTTCTCACATTATTTGGCTCCTTAATAATGAAGATTTAAGTGGGGGGTGGGGGGTGACCTACCTAACATTATAAATTTTTCTAAAAATGTTCAGGAGGTGGGGGGACCTAAACAAACATTTTTCAGGGGGAGTTGGTGACCTAACCTAACATTGTTAATTTTTCTAAAAATGTTCAGGGGCGTTGGGGAAAGACCCCCCCACACCCACCAAAAAAAAAATTTTTTTTTTAATTTTTTTATTTTTTTTGTCAGGGACATTGGGGTGACCCCTCGAAATTTTTTTTTTAAAATTTTTTTTGTCAGGGACATAGGGGTGACCAAACCCCCCCAAAACCTAAACTTCTTTGTTAATGGACCGATTTTAAAAATTCTTTCAACATCCCTTAGGGTTGGAGGTGGGGGAGTCTCGGCGGGGGGAAAGGACCCCCCCACCCCCCCCACAAAAAATTTTTTTTTTTTTAATTTTTTTTATATTTTTTTTGTCCAGGGACATTTGGGTGACCCCCTCAAAAATTTTAAAAAAAAATTTTTTTTGTCAGGGACATGGGGGTGACACACCCCCCCCAAAAACGATAACACGATAAAACAGAGTAATATTCAAAGCAGATTCATAGGATGGTTAAGGGAATGGGTTCGATCCCTACTTGTTTAACACAATAAACAAAGTAATATTCCATGCAGATTCATAGGGTGGTTTAAGGAATGGGTTCAATCCGGGAATGGGTTCGATCCGGAATGGGTTCGATCCCCACTTGTTTTAACACAATAATGGTTAAGGGAATGGGTTCGATCCCCACTTGTTTTAACACAACAATGGTCTAAAAATGTTCAGGGGGGGGATGTTTGGTTAGGTCATCCCCCCCCCAAAACATTTTTAAGAAAAATCAACAATATTTGGTTAGGTCACCCCCAACCCCCTGAACATTTTTTTAAAAATCAAATTTTTTGAAACTTTAAACGAGTGTAGGCGCGCGAACCCCTTTAGCTAGAGTCCAGCAATTAATTTCATTCAAAAGCTCTCAAACGTACATGCAATTTGCCGTCTTTAAAAGCCAAATCGTTCCAGGAATCGCCCTGTACGATTAAAAATCTGATTTTGCTTAAAATCGCCCTAGTCTAACCTAAAGTTTCAAATTTTGCACTTTTTTTTACATGCGCTGATAAATATTAACTGCCCCGTGCCTATGATGAAAACTAGAACCCTCTAGGTTGAGTGAATCACGCAACCTTTCCAAAAATAGAAAAAACCTAACCTAATTTTCAAATCGTTATTTCTCGGTAACCACTGAACCGATTTGGACAAGACCAACGTGTTGAACGCGTCTTGACAAGACAATTATTTTGAGTACTTACACGTCATTGTAGCTCAAAAATTGACTGTTTGACAGATGTATTTTTAACATTTTTAAAAAAATGTCAAATGATTTTTTGGAAACTTAAATGAATGTAGCGGACGAACCACTGGACCAATCGGTCTAAAATTAAAACCATTCAAAATTTCTCAAAATGTACATGCGATTTGCCGTCTTTAAAAGCCAAATCGTTCCAGGAATCGCCCTGTACGATTAAAAGTCTAATTTTGCTTAAAATCGCCCTAGTCTAACCTAAATTTTCAAATTTTGCACTTTTTTTTTACATGCGCTGATAAATATTAACTGCCCCGTGCCTATGATGAAACTAGAACCCTCTAGGTTGAGTGAATCACGCAACCTTCACAAAAATAGGAAAAACATAACCTAATTTTCAAATCGTTATTACTCGGTAACCACTGAACCGATTTGGACAAGACCAACGTGGTTAAACGTGTCTAGATCAGACAATTATTTTGAGTACTTACACGTTTCTGTACCTCAAACCTAACTGATTTGAGATAAAAAAAACTAAAAAGACGTTTTTTAATCTCATTTCGGTTAGGTTAGACCTAGGAAGCTCGTTAAGTACTCTAAAGACGCGTCTTAATGAGACAAACAACTTCTCTTTCCATGGTCTGGAGCTGAGACTAATTTTAAGACACGTTTTACAAGGTAAAGCGATGAGGCCAAAAATTACGTTTCATAGGTTTAGTTAGGTTACGGTGAACCACTGGACCGATTTGGACATGACCAACGTGGTTGAATTCGTCTTGAAAGACGAATTTTTAGAGTACTTACACGTCAATATAGCTCAAAAATTGACTGATTGACGTCAATTTTAGAAAATTTTAGGATTTTGAAGAAAAAAATTACAAGTGTCTTTTTTTAGTTTTTCGAGGCTGGAGGCCGCCAGAGGCCTCTGGCGAGGTCGATTACATCGGACACTTTTGAAGAGCTCGTCGCGCTGATATCCGTAGACACTTAAAATGTTAGATTCGGTCAACTAGAACCGAAGTTACGAATTTTCTTAACCTAGACAAAAATAGGGATACATATGTAAGTTTCAAAATATGGTCTATTTCTGGGGTATAGGTTAGAAATCGAACCTAACCAAAGAGGAGTCGATTTTTTCAAAATTTTTTTTATAGCATCAGAACATGCCCATGAAAGCTTAAGTTAGAAAAAGCTAGGATTTTTGTTGAAAAATAAGCGCGCTACAGGCCTCGCACACTTTTTTGGCTTTCGCACAGTTGCAAAGTGTGCAAGAAGAGCTAGGTTTGAGGCCTAACCTAAGCTACTTTTAAGCTACTTTTTAGGTTAGCATTTTTTAGGGAAGCCTTATCTAGTCCCAAACTACCTATTCACAAAATTGCTAACCTAAAAATGTTAATATTTAATAGCTAGGTTTACTGACTTAACCTAGTTTCTGCACAGAAAGGTGGATTAGCCTAACCTAACTTAGGCTAAACACAGTAAATCTTGCACAGATGCACACATGCACACTAAGGTAGGTAAGAATAACGTGCGGGCTAAGTGTGCAGAACAGGGTAGGTTTCAACTTAGTCTTTTTTTATTGGAAAGGGGGTTCAATGTTTTGGGGCATAACTTCCTTATTTATTGACCGATTTTAACCATCCAGACCTCTATGGAAACGGGGGAAGCTAACCAATACAGCCAGGGTGTTTTAAAAGGGGAGGGGGGTGGGGGGAGGGGAGAAAAAGGGAAGGAAGCTAACCAAAGTTAACTTTTTATCATATATTGTCTGTTTTTAGTGATGAAGTATCCATGGATAGGTGAACTTTGGGGGATTTTTCAAGGGCGAGGGGGGGGGGGAGGGAGAGGGGAAGGAATCTAACCTAACCATCATAACTTCCTTATTTATTGTCCGATTTTAACCATCCAGGCCTCTATGGAAATGGGGGAAACTGCCCAATACAGCCAGGGTGTTTTTAAAGGGGTGGGGGGTGGGGGGAGGGGAGAAAAAGGGAAGGAAGCTAACCAAAGTTAACTTTTTATCATATATTGTATGTTTTTAGTGATGAAGTTATCCATGGATAGGTGAACTTTGGGGGATTTTTCAAGGGCGAGGGGGGGGGGAAGGGATCTAACCTAACCATCATAACTTCCTTATTTATTGTCCGATTTTAACCATCCAGACCTCTATGGAAATGGGGGAAGCTAACCAATACAGCCAGGGCAGTGGGGGGGGGGGTGACCTAACCTAACATTGTTGATTTTTCTAAAAATGTTCAGGGGAGTGGGGGGACCTAAACAAACATTTTTAAGGGGGGGGGGGTGACCTAACCTAACATTGTAAATTTTTCTAAAACTGTTCAGGGGGGTGGGGGGACCTAAAAAAACATTTTTAAGGGGGGGGGGTTGACCTAACCTAACATTGTAAATTTTTCTAAACTTGTTCAAGGGAGTGGGGGGACCTAAACAAACATTTTTCAGGGGGGGGGGGTTGACCTAACCTAACATTGTAAATTTTTCTAAAACTGTTCAGGGGGGTGGGGGGACCTAAAAAAACATTTTTCAGGGGGGGGGGGGGGTGACCTAACCTAACATTATAAATTTTTCTAAAAATGTTCAGGAGGGTGGGGGGACCTAAACAAACATTTTTCAGGGGGAGTTGGTGACCTAACCTAACATTGTTAATTTTTCTAAAAATGTTCAGGGGCGTTGGGGAAAGACCCCCCCACCCCCCAAAAAAAAATTTTTTTTTTTATTTTTTTATTTTTTTTGTCAGGGACATTGGGGTGACCCCCTCGAAATTTTTTTTTTTTAATTTTTTTTGTCAGGGACATAGGGGTGACCAAACCCCCCCAAAAACCTAACTTCTTTGTTAATGGACCGATTTTAAAAATTCTTTCAACATCCCTTAGGGTTGGAGGTGGGGGAGTCTCGGCGGGGGGATAGGACCCCCCCACCCCCCCCACAAAAATTTTTTTTTTTTTTAATTTTTTTTTTATTTTTTTTGTCAGGGACATTTGGGTGACCCCCCAAAAATTTAAAAAAAAAAATTTTTTTGTCAGGGACATGGGGATGACCACACCCCCCCAAAAACAATAACACGATAAACAGAGTAATATTCAAAGCAGATTCATAGGATGGTTAAGGGAATGGGTTCGATCCCTACTTGTTTTAACACAATAAACAAAGTAATATTCCATGCAGATTCATAGGGTTGTTTAAGGAATGGGTTCAATCCGGGAATGGGTTCGATCCGGGAATGGGTTCGATCCCCACTTGTTTTAACACAATAATGGTTAAGGGAATGGGTTCGATCCCCACTTGTTTTAACACAACAATGGTCTAAAAATGTTCAGGGGGGGGATGTTTGGTTAGGTCATCCCCCCCAAAACATTTTTAAGAAAAATCAACAATATTTGGTTAGGTCACCCCCAACCCCCTGAACATTTTTTTAAAAATCAAATTTTTTGAAACTTTAAACGAGTGTAGCGCGCGAACCCCTTTAGCTAGAGTCCAGCAATTAATTTCATTCAAAAGCTCTCAAAACGTACATGCAATTTGCCGTCTTTAAAAGCCAAATCGTTCCAGGAATCGCCCTGTACGATTAAAAATCTGATTTTGCTTAAAATCGCCCTAGTCTAACCTAAAATTTCAAATTTTGCACTTTTTTTTACATGCGCTGATAAATATTAACTGCCCCGTGCCTATGATGAAAACTAGAACCCTCTAGGTTGAGTGAATCACGCAACCTTTCCAAAAATAGAAAAAACCTAACCTAATTTTCAAATCGTTATTTCTCGGTAACCACTGAACCGATTTGGACAAGACCAACGTGGTTGAACGCGTCTTGACAAGACAATTATTTTGAGTACTTACACGTCATTGTAGCTCAAAAATTGACTGTTTGACAGATGTATTTTTAACATTTTTTTAAAAAAGTTCGATCCCCACTTGTTTTAACACAACAATGGTCTAAAAATGTTCAGGGGGGGATGTTTGGTTAGGTCATCCCCCCCCCCAACATTTTTAAGAAAAATCAACAATATTTGGTTAGGTCACCCCCACCCCCCTAAACATTTTTTTAAAAATCAAATTTTTTGAAACTTTAAACGAGTGTAGCGCGCGAACCCCTTTAGCTAGAGTCCAGCAATTAACTTCAATAAAAAGCTCTCAAAACGTACATGCGATTTGCTGTCTTTAAAAGCCAAATCGATTCAGGAATCGCCCTGTACGATTAAAAACTTGATTTTGCTAAAAATCGCCCTAGTCTAACCTAAAGTTTCAAATTTTGCACTTTTTTTTACATGCGCTGATAAATATTAACTGCCCCTTGCTTATGGTGAAAACTAGAACCCTGTAGGTTGAGTGAATCATGCAACCTTTCCAAAAATAGAAAAAACCTAACCTAATTTTCAAATCGTTATTACTCGGTAACCACTGAACCGAATTGGACAAGACCAACGTGGTTGAACGCGTCTTGACAAGACAATTATTTTGAGTACTTACACGTCATTGTAGCTCAAAAATTGACTGTTTGACAGATGTATTTTTAACATTTTTTTAAAAAAATGTCAAATGATTTTTTGAAACTTTAAATGAATGTAGCGGACGAACCACTGGACCAATCGGTCTAAAATTAAAACCATTCAAAAGCTCTCAAAATGTACATGCAATTTGCCGTCTTTAAAAGCCAAATCGTTCCAGGAATCGCCCTGTACAATTAAAAATCTGATTTTGCTTAAAATTGCCCTAGTCTAACCTAAATTTTCGAATTTTGCACTTTTTTTTACATGCGCTGATAAATATTAACTGCCCCTTGCCTATGGTGAAAACTAGAACACTCTAGGTTGAGTGAATCACGCAACCTTCACAAAAATAGGAAAAACCTAACCTAATTTTCAAACCGTTATTTCTCGGGACCCACTGAACCGATTAGGACAAGACCAACGTGGTTGAACGCGTCTTGACAAGACAATTATTTTGAGTACTTACACGTTTCTGTACCTCAAACCTAACTGATTTGAGATAAAAAAAACTAAAAAGACGTTTTTTGATCTCATTTCGGTTAGGTTAGACCTAGGAAGCTGGTTAAGTACTCTAAATACGCGTCTCAATGAGACAAACAACTTTTCTTTCCATGGTCTGGAGCTGAGACTAATTTTAAGACACGTTTTACAAGGTAAAGCGATGAGGCCAAAAAATACGTTTCATAGGTTAAGTTAGGTTACGGTGAACCACTGGACCGATTTGGACATGACCAACGTGGTTGAATTCGTCTTGAAAAGACAAATTTTTAGAGTACTTACACGTCAATATAGCTCAAAAATTGACTGATTGACGTCAATTTTAGAAAATTTTAGGATTTTGAAGAAAAAAATTACAAGTGTCTTTTTTAGTTTTTCGAGGCTGGAGGCCGCCAGAGGCCTCTGGCGAGGTCGATTACATCGGACACTTTTGAAGAGCTCGTCGCGCTGATATCCGTAGACACTTAAAATGTTAGATTCGGTCAACTAGAACCGAAGTTACGACTTTTCTTAATCTAGACAAAATTAAGGATTAATATGTAAGTTTCAAAATATGGTCTATTTTCTGGGGTATAGGTTAAAAATCGAACCTAACCAAAGAGGAGTCGATTTTTTATAAATTTTTTTTTACAGACTTCAAGGACATGCCCATGAAAGCTTAAGTTAGAAAAAGCTAGGATTTTTGTTGAAAAATAAGCGCGCTACAGGCCTCGCACACTTTTTTGGCTTTTGGCACAGTTTGCAAGTGTGCGGCACAAAGCTAGGTTTGAGGCCTAACCTAAGCTACTTTTAAGCTACTTTTTAGGTTAGCATTTTTTAGGGAAGCCTTAGTAGGTCCCAAAGTACCTATTAACAAATTTGCTAACCTAAAAATGTTAATATTTAATAGCTAGGTTTACTGCCTTAACCTAGTATTTGCACAAAAGGGTTGGTTAGCCTAACCTAACCTAACCTAACCTAACCTAACCTAACCTAACCTAACCTAACCTAACCTAACCTAACCTAACCTAACCTAACCTAACCTAACCTAACCTAACCTAACCTAACCTAACCTAACCTAACCTAACCTAACCTAACCTAACCTAACCTAACCTAACCTAACCTAACTTAGGCTAAACACAGTAAATCTTGCACAGATGCACACTTGCACACTAAGGTAGGTAAGAATAACGTGCGGGCTAAGTGTGCAGAACAGGGTAGGTTTCAACTTAGTCTTTTTTTATTGGAGTATCAAGGGGGTTCAATGTTTTGGGGCATAACTTCCTTATTTATTGACCGATTTTAACCATCCAGACCTCTATGGAAACGGGGGAAGCTAACCAATACAGCCAGGGTGTTTTAAAAGGGGAGGGGGGTGGGGGGAGGGGAGAAAAAGGGAAGTAAGCTAACCAAAGTTAACTTTTTATCATATATTGTCTGTTTTTAGTGATGAAGTATCCATGGATAGGTGAACTTTGGGGGATTTTTCAAGGGCGAGGGGGGGGGGGGGAGGGAGAGGGGAAGGAATCTAACCTAACCATCATAACTTCCTTATTTATTGTCCGATTTTAACCATCCAGGCCTCTATGGAAATGGGGGAAACTGCCCAATACAGCCAGGGTGTTTTTAAAGGGGTGGGGGTGGGGGGAGGGGAGAAAAAGGGAAGGAAGCTAACCAAAGTTAACTTTTTATCATATATTGTATGTTTTTAGTGATGAAGTTATCCATGGATAGGTGAACTTTGGGGGATTTTTCAAGGGCGAGGGGGGAGGGAAGGGATCTAACCTAACCATCATAACTTCCTTATTTATTGTCCGATTTTAACCATCCAGACCTCTATGGAAATGGGGGAAGCTAACCAATACAGCCAGGGCAGTGGGGGGGGGGTGACCTAACCTAACATTGTTGATTTTTCTAAAAATGTTCAGGGGAGCGGGGGGACCTAAACAAATATTTTTCAGGGGGGGGGGGGTGACCTAACCTAACATTGTAAATTTTTCTAAAACTGTTCAGGGGAGTGGGGGAACCTAAAAAAACATTTTTCAGGGGGGGGGGGTGACCTAACCTAACATTGTTAATTTTTCTAAAAATGTTCAGGGGGGTGGGGGGACCTAAAAAAACATTTTTCAGGGGGGGGGGGGTGACCTAACCTAACATTATAAATTTTTCTAAATATGTCCAGGGGAATGGGGGGACCTAAAAAAACATTTTTCAGGGGGGGAGGTGACCTAACCTAACATTATAAATTTTTCTAAAAATGTTCAGGGGCGTGGGGGAGAGACCCCCCCACCCTGCAAAAAAAAATTTTTTTTAATTTTTTTAAATTTTTTTTGTCAGGGACATGGGGGTGACCCCCTTGAAATTTTTTTTTAAAATTTTTTTTGTCAGGGACATAGGGGTGACCAAACCTCCCAAAAAACCTAACTTCTTTGTTTATGGACCGATTTTAAAGATTCTTTCATTATCCCTTAGGGTTGGAGGTGGGGGAGTCTCGGCGGGGGGGAGGGACCCCCCCACCCCCCCAAAAAAAACTTTTTTTTTTTAATTTTTTTTTTATTTTCTTGTCAGGGACATTGGGGTGACCCCCTCAAAATTAAAAAAAAAAAAATTTTTTTTGTCAGGGACATAGGGGTGACCACACCCCCCCAAAAACAATAACACGATAAACAGAGTAATATTCAAAGCAGATTCATAGGATGGTTAAGGGAATGGGTTCGATCCCTACTTGTTTTAACACAATAAACAAAGTAATATTCCATGCCAATTCATAGGATGGTTAAGGGAATGGGTTCAATCCGGGAATGGGTTCGATCCAGGAATGGGTTCGATCCCTACTTGTTTTAACACAATAATGGTTAAGGGAATGGGTTCGATCCCCACTTGTTTTAACACAACAATGGTCTAAAAATGTTCAGGGGGGGGATGTTTGGTTAGGTCAACCCCCCCCCCAAACATTTTTAAGAAAAATCAATAATATTTGGTTAGGTCACCCCCACCCCCCTGAACATATTTTTAAAAATCAAATTTTTTGAAACTTTAAACGAGTGTAGCGCGCGAACCCCTTTAGCTAGAGTCCAGCAGCTAATTTCATTCAAAAGCTCTTAAAATGTACATGCGATTTGCCGTCTTTAAAAGCCAAATCGTTTCAGAAATCGCCCTGTACGATTAAAAACCTGATTTTGCTAAAAATCGCCCTAGTCTAACCTAAAGTTTCAAATTTTGCGCTTTTTTTTACATGTGCTGATAAATATTAATTGCCCCTTGCCTATGGTGAAAACTAGAACCCTGTAGGTTGAGTGAATCACGCAACCTTTTCAAAAATAGAAAAAACCTAACCTAATTTTCAAATCGTTATTACTCGGTAACCACTGAACCGATTTGGACAAGACCAACATGGTTGAACGCGTCTTGACAAGACAATTATTTTGAGTACTTGCACGTCATTGTAGCTCAAAAATTGACTGTTTGACAGATGTATTTTTAACATTTTTTAAAAAAAGTTCGATCCCCACTTGTTTTAACACAACAATGGTCTAAAAATGTTCAGGGGGGGGATGTTTGGTTAGGTCATCCCCCCCCAAAACATTTTTAAGAAAAATCAACAATATTTGGTTAGGTCACCCCCAACCCCCTGAACATTTTTTTTAAAAATCAAATTTTTTGAAACTTTAAACGAGTGTAGCGCGCGAACCCCTTTAGCTAGAGTCCAGCAATTAATTTCATTCAAAAGCTCTCAAAACGTACATGCAATTTGCCGTCTTTAAAAGCCAAATCGTTCCAGGAATCGCCCTGTATGATTAAAAATCTGATTTTGCTTAAAATCGCCCTAGTCTAACCTAAAATTTCAAATTTTGCACTTTTTTTTACATGCGCTGATAAATATTAACTGCCCCGTGCCTATGATGAAAACTAGAACCCTCTAGGTTGAGTGAATCACGCAACCTTTACAAAAATATAAAAAACCTAACCTAATTTTCAAATCGTTATTTCTCGGTAACCACTGAACCGAATTGGACAAGACCAACGTGGTTGAACGTGTCTTGACAAGACAATTATTTTGAGTACTTACACGTCATTGTAGCTCAAAAATTGACTGTTTGACAGATGTATTTTTGACATTTTTTTTGAAAAATGTCAAATGATTTTTTGAAACTTTAAATGAATGTAGCGGACGAACCACTGGACCAATCGGTTTAAAATTAAAACCATTCAAAAGCTCTCAAAATGTACATGCGATTTGCCGTCTTTAAAAGCCAAATTGGTCCAGGAATCGCCCTGTACGATAAAAGACCTGTTTTTGCTTAAAATCAACCTAGTCTAACCTAAATTTTCGAATTTTGCACTTTTTTTTACATGCGCTGATAAATATTAACTGCCCCTTGCCTATGGTGAAAACTAGAACACTCTAGGTTGAGTGAATCACGCAACCTTCACAAAAATATAAAAAACCTAACCTAATTTTCAAATCGTTATTACTCGGGACCCACTGAACCGATTAGGACAAGACTAACGTGGTTGAACGCGTCTTGACAAGACAATTATTTTGAGTACTTACACGTTTCTTTACCTCAAACCTAACTGATTTGAGATAAAAAAAACTAAAAAGACGTTTTTTGATCTCATTTCGGTTAGGTTAGACCTAGGAAGCTGGTTAAGTACTCTTAATACGCGTCTTAATGAGACAAACAACTTCTCTTTCCATGGTCTGGAGCTGAGACTAATTTTAAGACACGTTTTACAAGGTAAAGCGATGAGGCCAAAAAATACGTTTCATAGGTTAAGTTAGGTTACGGTGAACCACTGGACCGATTTGGACATGACCAACGTGGTTGAATTCGTCTTGAAAAGACGAATTTTTAGAGTACTTACACGTCAATATAGCTCAAAAATTGACTGATTGACGTCAATTTTAGAAAATTTTAGGATTTTGAAGAAAAAAATTACAAGTGTCTTTTTTAGTTTTTCGAGGCTGGAGGCCGCCAGAGGCCTCTGGCGAGGTCGATTACATCGGACACTTTTGAAGAGCTCGTCGCGCTGATATCCGTAGACACTTAAAATGTTAGATTCGGTCAACTAGAACCGAAGTTACGACTTTTCTTAATCTAGACAAAATTAAGGATTAATATGTAAGTTTCAAAATATGGTCTATTTTCTGGGGTATAGGTTAAAAATCGAACCTAACCAAAGAGGAGTCGATTTTTTATAAATTTTTTTTTACAGACTTCAAGGACATGCCCATGAAAGCTTAAGTTAGAAAAAGCTAGGATTTTTGTTGAAAAATAAGCGCGCTACAGGCCTCGCACACTTTTTTGGCTTTTGGCACAGTTTGCAAGTGTGCGGCACAAAGCTAGGTTTGAGGCCTAACCTAAGCTACTTTTAAGCTACTTTTTAGGTTAGCATTTTTTAGGGAAGCCTTAGTAGGTCCCAAAGTACCTATTAACAAATTTGCTAACCTAAAAATGTTAATATTTAATAGCTAGGTTTACTGCCTTAACCTAGTTTTTGCACTAAAGGGTTGGTTAGCCTAACCTAACCTAACCTAACCTAACCTAACCTAACCTAACCTAACCTAACCTAACCTAACCTAACCTAACCTAACCTAACCTAACCTAACCTAACCTAACCTAACCTAACCTAACCTAACCTAACCTAACCTAACCTAACCTAACCTAACCTAACCTAACCTAACCTAACCTAACCTAACCTAACCTAACCTAACCTAACCTAACCTAACCTAACCTAACCTAACCTAACCTAACCTAACCTAACCTAACCTAACCTAACCTAACCTAACCTAACCTAACCTAACCTAACCTAACCTAACCTAACCTAACCTAACCTAACCTAACCTAACCTAACCTAACCTAACCTAACTTAGGCTAAACACAGTAAATCTTGCACAGATGCACACTTGCACACTAAGGTAGGTAAGAATAACGTGCGGGCTAAGTGTGCAGAACAGGGTAGGTTTCAACTTAGTCTTTTTTTATTGGAGTATCAAGGGGGTTCAATGTTTTGGGGCATAACTTCCTTATTTATTGACCGATTTTAACCATCCAGACCTCTATGGAAACGGGGGAAGCTAACCAATACAGCAAGGGTGTTTTAAAAGGGGAGGGGGGTGGGGGGAGGGGAGAAAAAGGGAAGGAAGCTAACCAAAGTTAACTTTTTATCATATATTGTCTGTTTTTAGTGATGAAGTATCCATGGATAGGTGAACTTTGGGGGATTTTTCAAGGGCGAGAGGGGGGGGGGGAGGGAGAGGGGAAGGAATCTAACCTAACCATCATAACTTCCTTATTTATTGTCCGATTTTAACCATCCAGGCCTCTATGGAAATGGGGGAAACTGCCCAATACAGCCAGGGTGTTTTTAAAGGGGTGGGGGGTGGGGGGAGGGGAGAAAAAGGGAAGGAAGCTAACCAAAGTTAACTTTTCATCATATATTGTCCGTTTTTAGTGATGAAGTATCCATGGATAGGTGAACTAAACAAACATTTTTCAGGGGGGGGGGGTGACCTAACCTAACATTGTAAATTTTTCTAAAACTGTTCAGGAGGTTGGGGGGACCTAAAAAAACATTTTTCAGGAGGGGGGGGGGGTGACCTAACCTAACATTGTAAATTTTTCTAAAAATGTTCAGGGGAGTGGGGGCAACTAAACAAACATTTTTCAGGGGGGGGGGGTGACCTAACCTAACATTGTAAATTTTTCTAAAACTGTTCAGGGGGGTGGGGGGACCTAAAAAAACAGTTTTCTGGAGGGGGGGGGGGGGGTGACCTAACCTAACATTGTAAATTTTTCTAAAAATGTTCAGGGGGGTGGGGGGACCTAAAAAAACCTATTTTTAGGGGGGGGGGTGACCTAACCTAACATTGTAAATTTTTCTAAAAATGTTCAGGGGGGTAAGGGGACCTAAACAAACATTTTTCAGGGGGAGTTGGTGACCTAACCTAACATTGTTAATTTTTCTAAAAATGTTCAGGGGCGTGGGGGAGTCTCGGCGGGGGGGAGAGACCCCACCAACCCCTCAAAAAAAAATTTTTTTTTTTAATTTTTTAATTTTTTTTGTCAGGGACATGGAGGTGACTCCCTTGAAATTTTTTTTTTAAATTTTTTTTGTCAGGGACATAGGGGTGACCAAACCCCCCCAAAAACCTAACTTCTTTGTTTATGGACCGATTTTAAAAATTCTTTCAACATCCCTTAGGGTTGGAGGTGGGGGAGTCTCGGCGGGGGGATAGGACCCCCCCACCCCCCCCACAAAAAAATTTTTTTTCTTAAATTTTTTTTTATTTTTTTTGTCAGGGACATTTGGGTGACCCCCTCGAAAAATTTTTTTAAAAATTTTTTTTGTCAGGGACATGGGGGTGACCACACCCCCCCAAAAACGATAACACGATAAACAGAGTAATATTCAAAGCAGATTCATAGGATGGTTAAGGGAATGGGTTCGATCCCTACTTGTTTTAACACAATAAACAAAGTAATATTCCATGCAGATTCATAGGGTGGTTTAAGGAATGGGTTCAATCCGGGAATGGGTTCGATCCGGGAATGGGTTCGATCCCCACTTGTTTTAACACAATAATGGTTAAGGGAATGGGTTCGATCCCCACTTGTTTTAACACAACAATGGTCTAAAAATGTTCAGGGGGGGGATGTTTGGTTAGGTCATCCCCCCCCAAAACATTTTTAAGAAAAATCAACAATATTTGGTTAGGTCACCCCCAACCCCCTGAACATTTTTTTAAAAATCAAATTTTTTGAAACTTTAAACGAGTGTAGCGCGCGAACCCCTTTAGCTAGAGTCCAGCAATTAATTTCATTCAAAAGCTCTCAAAACGTACATGCAATTTGCCGTCTTTAAAAGCCAAATCGTTCCAGGAATCGCCCTGTACGATTAAAAATCTGATTTTGCTTAAAATTGCCCTAGTCTAACCTAAAGTTTCAAATTTTGCACTTTTTTTTACATGAGCTGATAAATATTAACTGCTCCGTGCCTATGATGAAAACTAGAACCCTCTAGGTTGAGTGAATCACGCAACCTTCACAAAAATAGAAAAAACCTAACCTAATTTTCAAATCGTTATTTCTCGGTAACCACTAAACCGATTTGGACAAGACCAACGTGGTTGAACGCGTCTTGACAAGACAATTATTTTGAGTACTTACACGTCATTGTAGCTTAAAAATTGACTGTTTGACAGATGTATTTTTAACATTTTTTAAAAAAAGTTCGATCCCCACTTGTTTTAACACAACAATGGTCTAAAAATGTTCAGGGGGGGGGATGTTTGGTTAGGTCATCCCCCCCCAAAACATTTTTAAGAAAAATCAACAATATTTGGTTAGGTCACCCCCAACCCCCTGAACATTTTTTTAAAAATCAAATTTTTTGAAACTTTAAACGAGTGTAGCGCGCGAACCCCTTTAGCTAGAGTCCAGCAATTAATTTCATTCAAAAGCTCTCAAAACGTACATGCAATTTGCCGTCTTTAAAAGCCAAATCGTTCCAGGAATCGCCCTGTACGATTAAAAATCTGATTTTCCTTAAACTCGCACTATTCTAACCTAAAGTTTCAAATTTTGCACTTTTTTTTACATGTGCTGATAAATATTAATTGCCCCGTGCCTATGATGAAAAGTAGAACCCTCTAGGTTAAGTGAATCACGCAACCTTCACAAAAATAGAAAAAACCTAACCTAATTTTCAAATCGTTATTACTCGGTAACCACTGAACCGAATTGGACAAGACCAACGTGGTTGAACGCGTCTTGACAAGACAATTATTTTGAGTACTTACACGTCATTGTAGCTCAAAAATTGACTGTTGACAGATGTATTTTTAACATTTTTTTAAAAAAATGTCAAATGATTTTTTGAAACTTTAAATGAATGTAGCGGACGAACCACTGGACCAATCGGTCTAAAATTAAAACCATTCAAAATTTCTCAAAATGTACATGCAATTTGCCGTCTTTAAAAGCCAAATTGGTCCAGGAATCGCCCTGTACGATAAAAGACCTGTTTTTGCTTAAAATCAACCTAGTCTAACCTAAATTTTCGAATTTTGCACTTTTTTTTACATGCGCTGATAAATATTAACTGCCCCTTGCCTATGGTGAAAACTAGAACACTCTAGGTTGAGTGAATCACGCAACCTTTACAAAAATATAAAAAACCTAACCTAATTTTCAAACCGTTATTTCTCCGGACCCACTGAACCGATTAGGACAAGACCAACGTGGTTGAACGCGTCTTGACAAGACAATTATTTTGAGTACTTACACGTTTCTGTACCTCAAACTTAACTGATTTGAGATAAAAAAAACTAAAAAGACGTTTTTTGATCTCATTTCGGTTAGGTTAGACCTAGGAAGCTGGTTAAGTACTCTAAATACGCGTCTCAATGAGACAAACAACTTTTCTTTCCATAGTCTGGAGCTGAGACTAATTTTAAGACACGTTTTACAAGGTAAAGCGATGAGGCCAAAAATTACGTTTCATAGGTTAAGTTAGGTTACAGTGAACCACTGGACCGATTTGGACATGACCAACGTGGTTGAATTCGTCTTGAAAAGACGAATTTTTAGAGTACTTACACGTCAATATAGCTCAAAAATTGACTGATTGACGTCAATTTTAGAAAATTTTAGGATTTTGAAGAAAAAAATTACAAGTGTCTTTTTTAGTTTTTCGAGGCTGGAGGCCGCCAGAGGCCTCTGGCGAGGTCGATTACATCGGACACTTTTGAAGAGCTCGTCGCGCTGATATCCGTAGACACTTAAAATGTTAGATTCGGTCAACTAGAACCGAAGTTACGACTTTTCTTAATCTAGACAAAATTAAGGATTAATATGTAAGTTTCAAAATATGGTCTATTTTCTGGGGTATAGGTTAAAAATCGAACCTAACCAAAGAGGAGTCGATTTTTTATAAATTTTTTTTTACAGACTTCAAGGACATGCCCATGAAAGCTTAAGTTAGAAAAAGCTAGGATTTTTGTTGAAAAATAAGCGCGCTACAGGCCTCGCACACTTTTTTGGCTTTTGGCACAGTTTGCAAGTGTGCGGCACAAAGCTAGGTTTGAGGCCTAACCTAAGCTACTTTTAAGCTACTTTTTAGGTTAGCATTTTTTAGGGAAGCCTTAGTAGGTCCCAAAGTACCTATTAACAAATTTGCTAACCTAAAAATGTTAATATTTAATAGCTAGGTTTACTGCCTTAACCTAGTTTTTGCACTAAAGGGTTGGTTAGCCTAACCTAACCTAACCTAACCTAACCTAACCTAACCTAACCTAACCTAACCTAACCTAACCTAACCTAACCTAACCTAACCTAACCTAACCTAACCTAACCTAACCTAACCTAACCTAACCTAACCTAACCTAACCTAACCTAACCTAACCTAACCTAACCTAACCTAACCTAACCTAACCTAACCTAACCTAACCTAACCTAACCTAACCTAACCTAACCTAACCTAACCTAACATAGGCTATAACACCCTTTTCTCGCACAGATGCACACTTGCACACCAAGGTAGGCAAGAATAACGTGCGGGCTAAGTGTGCGGAATGAGGTAGGTTTCAACTTAGTCTTTTTTTATTGGAGTATCGAGGGGGTTCAATGTTTTGGGGCATAACTTCCTTATTTATTGACCGATTTTAACCATCCAGACCTCTATGGAAACGGGGGAAGCTAACCAATACAGCCAGGGTGTTTTAAAAGGGGAGGGGGGTGGGGGGAGGGGAGAAAAAGGGAAGGAAGCTAACCAAAGTTAACTTTTTATCATATATTGTCTGTTTTTAGTGATGAAGTATCCATGGATAGGTGAACTTTGGGGGATTTTTCAAGGGGGAGGGGGGGGGGGAGGGAGAAGGGAAGGAATCTAACCTAACCATCATAACTTCCTTATTTATTGTCCGATTTTAACCATCCAGGCCTCTATGGAAATGGGGGAAACTGCCCAATACAGCCAGGGTGTTTCTAAAGGGGTGGGGGGTGGGGGGAGGGGAGAAAAAGGGAAGGAAGCTAACCAAAGTTAACTTTTTATCATATATTGTATGTTTTTAGTGATGAAGTTATCCATGGATAGGTGAACTTTGGGGGATTTTTCAAGGGCGAGGGGGGGGGGAAGGGATCTAACCTAACCATCATAACTTCCTTATTTATTGTCCGATTTTAACCATCCAGACCTCTATGGAAATGGGGGAAGCTAACCAATACAGCCAGGGCAGTGGGGGGGGGGTGACCTAACCTAACATTGTTGATTTTTCTAAAATTGTTCAGGGGAGTGGGGGGACCTTAACAAACATTTTTCAGGGGGGGGGGATGACCTAACCTAACATTGTAAATTTTTCTAAAAATGTTCAGGGGGGTGGGGGGACCTAAAGATACATTTTTTAGGGGGGGGGATGACCTAACCTAACATTGTAAATTTTTCTAAAAATGTTCAGGGGGGTAGGGGGACCTAAAGAAACATTATTTAGGGGGGGGGTGACCTAACCTAACATTGAAAATTTTTTTAAAAATGTTCAGAGAGGTGGGGGGGACCTAAAAAAACATTTTTCAGAGGGTAGGGTGACCTAACCTAACATTGAAAATTTTTTTAAAAATGTTCAGAGAGGTGGGGGGACCTAAAAAAACATTTTTCAGAGGGTGGGGTGACCTAACCTAATATTGTAAATTTTTCTAAAAATGTTCAGGGGGGTGGGGGGACCTAAAAAAACATTTTTCAGGGGGGGGGAGGGTGACCTAACCTAACATTGTTAATTTTTCTTAAAATGTTCACCCACCCCCCCAAAAAAAAATTTTTTTTTTTAATTTTTTTATTTTTTTTGTCAGGGACATGGAGGTGACTCCCTCGAAATTTTTTTTTTAAAATTTTTTTATCAGGGACATAGGGGTGACCAAACCCCCCCAAAAACCTAACTTCTTTGTTTATGGACCGATTTTAAAAATTCTTTCAACATCCCTTAGGGTTGGAGGTGGGGGAGTCTCGGCGGGCGGGAGGGGCCCCCCTACCCCCCCCCCAAAAAAAATTTTTTTTTTAATTTTTTTATTATTTTTTTTGTCAGGGACATTGGGGTGACCCCCTCAAAAAATTTTTGAAAAAATTTTTTTTGTCAGGGACATGGGGGTGACCACACCCCCTCAAAAACGATAACACGATAAACAGAGTAATATTCAAAGCAGATTCATGGGATGGTTTAGGGAATGGGTTCGATCCCTACTTGTTTTAACACAATAAACAAAGTAATATTCCATGCAGATTCATAGGGTGGTTTAAGGAATGGGTTCAATCCGGGAATGAGTTCGATCCGGGAATGGGTTCGATCCCCACTTGTTTTAACACAATAATGGTTAAGGGAATGGGTTCGATCCCCACTTGTTTTAACACAACAATGGTCTAAAAATGTTCAGGGGGGGGATGTTTGGTTAGGTCATCCCCCCCCAAAACATTTTTAAGAAAAATCAACAATATTTGGTTAGGTCACCCCCAACCCCCTGAACATTTTTTTTAAAAATCAAATTTTTTGAAACTTTAAACGAGTGTAGCGCGCGAACCCCTTTAGCTAGAGTCCAGCAATTAATTTCATTCAAAAGCTCTCAAAACGTACATGCAATTTGCCGTCTTTAAAAGCCAAATCGTTCCAGGAATCGCCCTGTACGATTAAAAATCTGATTTTGCTTAAAATCGCCCTAGTCTAACCTAAAGTTTCAAATTTTGCACTTTTTTTTACATGCGCTGATAAATATTAACTGCCCCGTGCCTATGATGAAAACTAGAACCCTCTAGGTTGAGTGAATCACGCAACCTTTCCAAAAATATAAAAAACCTAACCTAATTTTCAAATCGTTATTTCTCGGTAACCACTGAACCGAATTGGACAAGACCAACGTGGTTGAACGCGTCTTGACAAGACAATTATTTTGAGTACTTACACGTCATTGTAGCTCAAAAATTGACTGTTTGACAGATGTATTTTTAACATTTTTTTAAAAAAATGTCAAATGATTTTTTGAAACTTTAAATGAATGTAGCGGACGAACCACTGGACCAATCGGTTCAAAATCAAAACCATTCTAAAGCTCTCAAAATGTACATGCAATTTGCCGCCTTTAAAAGCCAAATCGTTCCAGGAATCGCCCTGTACGATTAAAAACCTGATTTTGCTTAAAGTCGCCCTAGTCTAACCTAAATTTTCAAATTTTGCAGGTTTTTTTACATGCCCTGATAAATATTAACTGCCTCTTGCCTATGGTGAAAACTAGAACCCTGTAGGTTGAATGAATCACGCAACCTTTCCAAAAATAAGAAAAACATAACCTAATTTTCAAATCGTTATTACTCGGTAACCACAAAACCGAATTGGACAAGACTAACGTGGTTAAACGTGTCTAGATCAGACAATTATTTTGAGTACTTACACGTTTCTGTACCTCAAACCTAACTGATTTGAGATAAAAAAAACTAAAAAGACGTTTTTTGATCTCATTTCAGTTAGGTTAGACCTAGGAAGCTGGTTAAGTACTCTAAATACGCGTCTCAATGAGACAAACAACTTCTCTTTCCATAGTCTGGAGCTGAGACTAATTTTAAGACACGTTTTACAAGGTAAAGCGATGAGGCAAAAAATTACGTTTCATAGGTTAAGTTAGGTTACGGTGAACCACTGGACCGATTTGGACATGACCAACGTGGTTGAATTCGTCTTGAAAAGACGAATTTTTAGAGTACTTACACGTCAATATAGCTCAAAAATTGACTGATTGACGTCAATTTTAGAAAATTTTAGGATTTTGAAGAAAAAAATTACAAGTGTCTTTTTTAGTTTTTCGAGGCTGGAGGCCGCCAGAGGCCTCTGGCGAGGTCGATTACATCGGACACTTTTGAAGAGCTCGTCGCGCTGATATCCGTAGACACTTAAAATGTTAGATTCGGTCAACTAGAACCGAAGTTACGACTTTTCTTAATCTAGACAAAATTAAGGATTAATATGTAAGTTTCAAAATATGGTCTATTTTCTGGGGTATAGGTTAAAAATCGAACCTAACCAAAGAGGAGTCGATTTTTTATAAATTTTTTTTTACAGACTTCAAGGACATGCCCATGAAAGCTTAAGTTAGAAAAAGCTAGGATTTTTGTTGAAAAATAAGCGCGCTACAGGCCTCGCACACTTTTTTGGCTTTTGGCACAGTTTGCAAGTGTGCGGCACAGAGCTAGGTTTGAGGCCTAACCTAAGCTACTTTTAAGCTACTTTTTAGGTTAGCATTTTTTAGGGAAGCCCTTACTAGTCCCAAACTACCTATTAACAAATTTGCTAACCTAAAAATGTTAATATTTAATAGCTAGGTTTACTGCCTTAACCTAGTTTCTGCACAAAAGGGTGGCCAAGCCTAACCTAACCTAACCTAACCTAACTTAGGCTAAACACAGTAAATCTTGCACAGATGCACACTTGCACACTAAGGTAGGTAAGAATAACGTGCGGGCTAAGTGTGCAGAACAGGGTAGGTTTCAACTTAGTCTTTTTTTATTGGAGTATCAAGGGGGTTCAATGTTTTGGGGCATAACTTCCTTATTTATTGACCGATTTTAACCATCCAGACCTCTATGGAAACGGGGGAAGCTAACCAATACAGCCAGGGTGTTTTAAAAGGGGAGGGGGGTGGGGGGAGGGGAGAAAAAGGGAAGGAAGCTAACCAAAGTTAACTTTTTATCATATATTGTCTGTTTTTAGTGATGAAGTATCCATGGATAGGTGAACTTTGGGGGATTTTTCAAGGGGGAGGGGGGGGGGGGGAGGGAGAAGGGAAGGAATCTAACCTAACCATCATAACTTCCTTATTTATTGTCCGATTTTAACCATCCAGGCCTCTATGGAAATGGGGGAAACTGCCCAATACAGCCAGGGTGTTTTTAAAGGGTTGGGGGGTGGGGGGAGGGGAGAAAAAGGGAAGGAAGCTAACCAAAGTTAACTTTTTATCATATATTGTATGTTTTTAGTGATGAAGTTATCCATGGATAGGTGAACTTTGGGGGATTTTTCAAGGGCGAGGGGGGGGGGGGGAAGGGATCTAACCTAACCATCATAACTTCCTTATTTATTGTCCGATTTTAACCATCCAGACCTCTATGGAAATGGGGGAAGCTAACCAATACAGCCAGGGCAGTGGGGGGGGGGGGTGACCTAACCTAACATTGTTGATTTTTCTAAAAATGTTCAGGGGAGTGGGGGGACCTAAACAAACATTTTTCAGGGGGGGGGGGAGACCTAACCTAACATTGTTGATTTTTCTAAAATTGTTCAGGGGAGTGGGGGGACTTAAACAAACATTTTTCAGGGGGGGGGGGATGACCTAACCTAACATTGTAAATTTTTCTAAAAATGTTCAGGGGGGTAGGGGGACCTAAAGATACATTTTTTAGGGGGGGGGATGACCTAACCTAACATTGTAAATTTTTCTAAAAATGTTCAGGGGGTAGGGGGACCTAGAGAAACATTTTTTAGGGGGGGGGGGGTGACCTAACCTAACATTGAAAATTTTTTTTTAAATGTTCAGAGAGGTGGGGGGACCTAAAAAAACATTTTTCAGAGGGTGGGGTGACCTAACCTAATATTGTAAATTTTTCTAAAAATGTTCAGGGCCGTGGGGGAGTCTCGGCGGGGGGGAGAGACCCCCCAACTCCCCAAAAAAAATTTTTTTTTTTTTATTTTTTATTTTTTTTGTCAGGGACATAGGAGTGACCCCCTCGAAATTTTTTTTTTTTAATTTTTTTTGTCAGGGACATAGGGGTGACCAAACCCCCCCCAAAAACCTAACTTCGTTGTTTATGGACCGATTTTAAAAAATCTTTCAACATCCCTTAGGGTTTGAGGTGGGGGAGTCTCGGCGGGGGGGAGGGACCCCCCCACCCCCCCTAAACAAAAATTTTTTTTTTTAATTTTTATTTTTTATTTTTTTTGTCAGGGACATTGGGGTGACCCCCTCAAAATTTAAAAAAAAAATTTTTTTTTCTCAGGGACATGGGGGTGACCACACCCCCCCAAAAACAATAACACGATAAACAGAGTAATATTCAAAGCAGATTCATAGGATGGTTTAGGGAATGGGTTCGATCCCCACTTGTTTTAACACAATAAACAAAGTAATATTCCATGCCAATTCATAGGATGGTTTAGGGAATGGGTTCAATCTGGGAATGGGTTCAATCCGGGAATGGGTTCGATCCCCACTTGTTTTAACACAATAATAGTTAAGGGAATGGGTTCAATCCCCACTTGTTTTAACACAACAATGGTCTAAAAATGTTCAGGGGGGAGATGTTTGGTTAGGTCAACCCCCCTTAAACATTTTTAAGAAAAATCAATGATATTTGGTTAGGTTACCTCCCACCCCCCTGAACGTTTTTTTAAAAATCAAATTTTTTGAAACTTTAAACGAGTGTAGCGCACGAACCCCTTTAGCTAGAGTCCAGCAGTTAATTTCATTCAAAAGCTCTCAAAACGTACATGCAATTTGTTGTCTTTAACAGCCAAATCGTCCTAGGAATCGCCCTGTACGATTAAAAATCTGATTTTGCTTAAAATCGCCCTAGTCTAACCTAAAGTTTCGAATTTTGCGCTTTTTTTTACATGCGCTGATAAATATTAACTGCCCCTTGCCTATGGTAAAAATTAGAACCCTGTAGGTTGAGTGAATCACGCAACCTTTCCAAAAATAGGTAAAACCTAACCTAATTTTCAAATCGTTATTACTCGGTAACCACTGAACCGAATTGGACAAGACCAACGTGGTTGAACGCGTCTTGACAAGACAATTATTTTGAGTACTTACACGCCATTGTAGCTCAAAAATTGACTGTTTGACAGATGTATTTTTAACATTTTTTAAAAAAAATGTCATATGATTTTTTGAAACTTTAAATGAATGTAGCGGACGAACCACTGGACCAATCGGTCTAAAATCAAAATCATTCAAAAGCTCTTAAAATGTACATGCAATTTGCCGCCTTTAAAAGCCAAATCGTTCCAGGAATCGCCCTGTACGATTAAAAATCTGATTTTGCTTAAAATCGTCCTAGTCTAACCTAAATTTTCAAATTTTGCACTTTTTTTTACATGCGCTGATAGATATTAAAGGCCCCGTGCCTATGGTGAAAACTAGAACCCTCTAAATTGAGTTAATCACGCAACCTTTCCGAAAATAGGAAAAACATAACCTAATTTTCAAATCGTTATTACTCGATAACCACTGCACCGATTAGGACAAGACCAACGTGGTTAAACGTGTCTAGATCAGACAATTATTTTGAGTACTTACACGTTTCTGTACCTCAAACCTAACTGATTTGAGATAAAAAAAACTAAAAAGACGTTTTTTGATCTCATTTCGGTTAGGTTAGACCTAGGAAGCTGGTTAAGTACTCTAAATACGCGTCTTAATGAGACAAACAACTTCTCTTTTCATGGTCTGGAGCTGAGACTAATTTTAAGACACGTTTTACAAGGTAAAGCGATGAGGCCAAAAAATACGTTTCATAGGTTAAGTTAGGTTACGGTGAACCACTAGACCGATTTGGACATGACCAACGTGGTTGAATTCGTCTTGAAAAGACAAATTTTTAGAGTACTTACACGTCAATATAGCTTAAAAATTGACTGATTGGCGTCAATTTTAGAAAATTTTAGGATTTTGAAGAAAAAAATTACAAGTGTTTTTTTTAGTTTTTCGAGGCTGGAGGCCGCCAGAGGCCTCTGGCGAGGTCGATTACATCGGACACTTTTGAAGAGCTCGTCGCGCTGATATCCGTAGACACTTAAAATGTTAGATTCGGTCAACTAGAACCGAAGTTACGAATTTTCTTAATCTAGACAAAAATGAGGATACATATGTAAGTTTCAAAATATGGTCTATTTTCTGGGGTATAGGTTAAAAATCGAACCTAACCAAAGAGGAGTCGATTTTTTACAAATTTTTTTTTACAGACTTCAAGGACATGCCCATGAGAGCTTAAGTTAGGAAAAGCTAGGATTTTTGTTGAAAAATAAGCGCGCTACAGGCCTCGCACACTTTTTTGGCTTTTCGCACAGTTTGCAAGTGTGCGGCACAGAGCTAGGTTTGAGGCCTAACCTAAGCTACTTTTAAGCTACTTTTTAGGTTAGCATTTTTTAGGGAAGCCTTAGTAGGTCCCAAAGTACCTATTAACAAATTTGCTAACCTAAAAATGTTAATATTTAATAGCTAGGTTTACTGCCTTAACCTAGTTTTTACACAAAAGGGTTGGTTAGCCTAACCTAACCTAACCTAACCTAACCTAACCTAACCTAACCTAACCTAACCTAACCTA
Organism: Acartia tonsa; assembly: GCF_053477335.1. Lineage (NCBI taxonomy): Eukaryota > Metazoa > Arthropoda > Copepoda > Calanoida > Acartiidae > Acartia > Acartia tonsa. The sequence goes on along the minus strand of NC_137270.1, from coordinate 49,478,218 downwards.
ACCTAACCTAACCTAACTTAGGCTAAACACAGTAAATCTTGCACAGATGCACACTTGCACACTAAGGTAGGTTTGAATAACGTGCAGCTAACTGTGCGGAATGAGGTAGGTTTGAATCTTAGTCTTTTTTTATTGGAGTATCAAGGGGGTTCAATGTTTTGTGGCATAACTTCCTTATTTATTGACCGATTTTAACCATCCAGACCTCTATGGAAACGGGGGAAGCTAACCAATACAGCCAGGGTGTTTTAAAAGGGGAGGGGGGTGGGGGGAGGGGAGAAAAAGGGAAGGAAGCTAACCAAAGTTAACTTTTTATCATATATTGTCTGTTTTTAGTGATGAAGTATCCATGGATAGGTGAACTTTGGGGGATTTTTCAAGGGCGAGGGGGGGGGGGGGAGGGAGAGGGGAAGGAATCTAACCTAACCATCATAACTTCCTTATTTATTGTCCGATTTTAACCATCCAGGCCTCTATGGAAATGGGGGAAACTGCCCAATACAGCCAGGGTGTTTTTAAAGGGGTTTGGGGTGGGGGGAGGGGAGAAAAAGGGAAGGAAGCTAACCAAAGTTAACTTTTTATCATATATTGTATGTTTTTAGTGATGAAGTTATCCATAGATAGGTGAACTTTGGGGGATTTTTCAAGGGCGAGGGGGGGGGGGAAGGAATCTAACCTAACCATCATAACTTCCTTATTTATTGTCCGATTTTAACCATCCAGACCTCTATGGAAATGGGGGAAGCTAACCAATACAGCCAGGGCAGTGGGGGGGGTGTGACCTAACCTAACATTGTTGATTTTTCTAAAAATGTTCAGGGGAGTGGGGGGACCTAAACAAACAATTTTAAGGGGGGGGGGGGGTGACCTAACCTAACATTGTAAATTTTTCTAAAATTGTTCAGGGGAGTGGGAGGACCTAAACAAACATTTTTAAGGGGGGGGGGGGTGACCTAACCTAACATTGTAAATTTTTCTAAAATTGTTCAGGGGAGTGGGAGGACCTAAACAAACATTTTTAAGGGGGGGGGGGGGTGACCTAACCTAACATTGTAAATTTTTCTAAAACTGTTCATGGGGGTGGGGGGACCTAAAAAAACATTTTACAGGAGGGGGGGGTGACCTAACCTAACATTGTAAATTTTTTAAAAAATGTTCAGGGGGGTGGTGGGACCTAAAAAATCATTTTTCAGGGGGGGGGGGGGTGACCTAACCTATCATTATAAATTTTTCTAAAAATGTTCAGGAGGGTAAGGGGACCTAAAAAAACATTTTTCAGGGGGAGTTGGTGACCTAACCTAACATTGTTAATTTTTCTAATTTTTTTTAATTTTTTTATTTTTTTTGTCAGGGACATTGGGGTGACCCCCTCGAAATTTTTTTTTTAAATTTTTTTTGTCAGGGACATAGGGGTGACCAAACCCCCCCAAAAACCTAACTTCTTTGTTAATGGACCGATTTTAAAAATTCTTTCAACATCCCTTAGGGTTGGAGGTGGGGGAGTCTCGGCGGGGGGATAGGACCCCCCCACCCCCCCCACAAAAATTTTTTTTTTTTTTTATTTTTTTTTTATTTTTTTTGTCAGGTACATTTGGGTGACCCCCTCAAAATTTTTTTTTTTAAAATTTTTTTGTCAGGGACATGGGGGTGACCACACCCCCCCAAAAACGATAACACGATAAACAGAGTAATATTCAAAGCAGATTCATAGGATGGTTAAGGGAATGGGTTCGATCCCTACTTGTTTTAACACAATAAACAAAGTAATATTCCATGGAGATTCATAGGGTGGTTTAAGGAATGGGTTCAATCCGGGAATGGGTTCGATCCGGGAATGGGTTCGATCCCCACTTGTTTTAACACAATAATGGTTAAGGGAATGGGTTCGATCCCCACTTGTTTTAACACAACAATGGTCTAAAAATGTTCAGGGGGGGGATGTTTGGTTAGGTCATCCCCCCCCAAAACATTTTTAAGAAAAATCAACAATATTTGGTTAGGTCACCCCCAACCCCATGAACATTTTTTTTAAAATCAAATTTTTTGAAACTTTAAACGAGTGTAGTGTGCGAACCCTTTTAGCTAGAGTCCTGCAATTAACTTCATTCAAAAGTTCTCAAAATGTACATGCGATTTGCTGTGTTTAAAAGCCAAATCGTTCAAGGAATTGCCCTGTACGATTAAAAACCTGATTTTGCTTAAAATTGCCCTAGTCTAACCTAAAGTTTCGAATTTTGCGCTTTTTTTTACATGCGCTGATAAATATTTACTGCCCCTTGCTTATGGTGAAAACTAGAACCCTGTAGGTTGAAGGAATCACGCAACCTTTTAAAAAATAGAAAAAACCTAACCTAATTTTCAAATCGTTATTACTCGGTAACCACTGAACCGAATTGGACAAGACCAACGTGGTTGAACGCGTCTTGACAAGACAATTATTTTGAGTACTTACACGTCATTGTAGCTCAAAAATTGACTGTTTGACAGATGTATTTTTAACATTTTTAAAAAAAAATGTCAAATGATTTTTTGAAACTTTAAATGAATGTAGCGGACGAACCACTGGACCAATCGGTTCAAAATTAAAACCATTCAAAAGCTCTCAAAATGTACATGCGATTTGCCATCTTTAAAAGCCAAATCGTTCCAGGAATCGCCCTTTACGATTAAAAATCTGATTTTGCTTAAAATCGCCCTAGTCTAACCTAAATTTTCGAATTTTGCACTTTTTTTTACATGCGCTGATAAATATTAACTGCCCCGTGCCTATGATGAAAACTAGAACCCTCTAGGTTGAGTGAATCACGCAACCTTTCCGAAAATAGGAAAAACATAACCTAATTTTCAAATCGTTATTACTCGATAACCACTAGACTGATTTAGATAAGACCAACGTGGTTAAACGTGTCTAGATCAGACAATTATTTTGAGTACTTACACGTTTCTGTACCTCAAACCTAACTGATTTGAGATAAAAAAAACTAAAAAGACGTTTTTTGATCTCATTTCGGTTAGGTTAGACCTAGGAAGCTCGTTAAGTACTCTAAAGACGCGTCTCAATGAGACAAACAACTTCTCTTTCCATGGTCTGGAGCTGAGACTAATTTTAAGACACGTTTTACAAGGTAAAGCGATGAGGCCAAAAAATACGTTTCATAGGTTAAGTTAGGTTACGGTGAACCACTGGACCGATTTGGACATGACCAACGTGGTTGAATTCGTCTTGAAAAGACGAATTTTTAGAGTACTTACACGTTAATATAGCTCAAAAATTGACTGATTGGCGTCAATTTTAGAAAATTTTAGGATTTTGAAGAAAAAAATTACAAGTGTCTTTTTTAGTTTTTCGAGGCTGGAGGCCGCCAGAGGCCTCTGGCGAGGTCGATTACATCGGACACTTTTGAAGAGCTCGTCGCGCTGATATCCGTAGACACTTAAAATGTTAGATTCGGTCAAATAGAACCGAAGTTACGACTTTTCTTAATCTAGACAAAATTAAGGATTAATATGTAAGTTTCAAAATATGGTCTATTTTCTGGGGTATAGGTTAAAAATCGAACCTAACCAAAGAGGAGTCGATTTTTTATAAATTTTTTTTTACAGACTTCAAGGACATGCCCATGAAAGCTTAAGTTAGAAAAAGCTAGGATTTTTGTTGAAAAATAAGCGCGCTACAGGCCTCGCACACTTTTTTGGCTTTTGGCACAGTTTGAAAGTGTGCGGCACAAAGCTAGGTTTGAGGCCTAACCTAAGCTACTTTTAAGCTACTTTTTAGGTTAGCATTTTTTAGGGAAGCCTTAGTAGGTCCCAAAGTACCTATTAACAAATTTGCTAACCTAAAAATGTTAATATTTAATAGCTAGGTTTACTGCCTTAACCTAGTTTTTACACAAAAGGGTTGGTTAGCCTAACCTAACCTAACCTAACCTAACCTAACCTAACCTAACCTAACCTAACCTAACCTAACCTAACCTAACCTAACCTAACTTAGGCTAAACACAGTAAATCTTGCACAGATGCACACTTGCACACTAAGGTAGGTTTGAATAACGTGCAGCTAACTGTGCGGAATGAGGTAGGTTTGAATCTTAGTCTTTTTTTATTGGAGTATCAAGGGGGTTCAATGTTTTGTGGCATAACTTCCTTATTTATTGACCGATTTTAACCATCCAGACCTCTATGGAAACGGGGGAAGCTAACCAATACAGCCAGGGTGTTTTAAAAGGGGTGGGGGTGGGGGGAGGGGAGAAAAAGGGAAGGAAGCTAACCAAAGTTAACTTTTTATCATATATTGTCTGTTTTTAGTGATGAAGTATCCATGGATAGGTGAACTTTGGGGGATTTTTCAAGGGCGAGGGGGGGGGGGAGGGAGAGGGGAAGGAATCTAACCTAACCATCATAACTTCCTTATTTATTGTCCGATTTTAACCATCCAGGCCTCTATGGAAATGGGGGAAACTGCCCAATACAGCCAGGGTGTTTTTAAAGGGTTGGGGGGTGGGGGGAGGGGAGAAAAAGGGAAGGGATCTAACCTAACCATCATAACTTCCTTATTTATTGTCCGATTTTAACCATCCAGACCTCTATGGAAATGGAGGAAGCTAACCAATTCAACCAGGGCAGTGGGGGGGGGGGTGACCTAACCTAACATTGTTGATTTTTCTAAAAATGTTCAGAGGAGTGGGGGGACCTAAACAAACATTTTTCAGGGGGGGGGGGATGACCTAACCTAACATTGTAAATTTTTCTAAAAATGTTCAGGGGGGTAGGGGGACCTAAAGATACATTTTTTAGGGGGGGGGATGACCTAACCTAACATTGTAAATTTTTCTAAAAATGTTCAGGGGGGTAGGGGGACCTAGAGAAACATTTTTTAGGGGGGGGGGGGTGACCTAACCTAACATTGAAAATTTTTTAAAAAATGTTCAGAGAGGTGGGGGGACCTAAAAAAACATTTTTCAGAGGGTGGGGTGACCTAACCTAATATTGTAAATTTTTCTCTCTTGGCGGGGGGGAGAGACCCCACAACTCCCCCAAAAAAAATTTTTTTTTTTTATTTTTTATTTTTTTTGTCAGGGACATAGGAGTGACCCCCTCGAAATTTTTTTTTAAAAATTTTTTTTGTCAGGGACATAGGGGTGACCAAACCCCCCCCAAAAACCTAACTTCGTTGTTTATGGACCGATTTTAAAAAATCTTTTAACATCCCTTAGGGTTGGAGGTAGGGGAGTCTCGGCGGGGGGGAGGGACCCCCCCACCCCCCCAAACAAAATTTTTTTTTTTTAATTTTTATTTTTTATTTTTTTTGTCAGGGACATTGGGGTGACTTTCTCAAAATTTAAAAAAAAATTTTTTTTTTTCAGGGACATGGGGGTGACCACACCCCCCCAAAAACGATAACACGAAAAACAGAGTAATATTCAAAGCAGATTCATAGGATGGTTTAGGGAATGGGTTCGATCCCCACTTGTTTTAACACAATAAACAAAGTAATATTCCATGCCAATTCATAGGATGGTTTAGGGAATGGGTTCAATCTGGGAATGGGTTCGATCCGGGAATGGGTTCGATCCCATCTTGTTTTAACACAATAATAGTTAAGGGAATAAGTTCAATCCCCACTTGTTTTAACACAACAATGGTCTAAAAATGTTCAGGGGGGAGATGTTTGGTTAGGTCAACCCCCCTTAAACATTTTTAAGAAAAATCAATGATATTTGGTTAGGTTACCCCCCACCCCCCTGAACATTTTTTTAAAAATCAAATTTTTTGAAACTTTAAACGAGTGTAGCGCGCGAACCCCTTTAGCTAGAGTCCAGCAGTTAAATTCATTCAAAAGCTCTTAAAATGTACATGCGATTTGTTGTCTTTAAAAGCCAAATCGGTCCAGGAATCGCCCTGTACGATTAAAAATCTGATTTTGCTTAAAATCGCCCTAGTCTAACCTAAAGTTTCAAATTTTGCGCTTTTTTTTACATGTGCTGATAAATATTAACTGTCCCTTGCCTATGGTGAAAACTAGAACCCTGTAGGTTGAGAGAATCACGCAACCTTTCCAAAAATAGAAAAAACCTAACCTAATTTTCAAATCGTTATTACTCGGTAACCACTGAACCGATTAGGACAAGACCAACGTGGTTGAACGCGTCTTGACAAGACAATTATTTTGAGTACTTACACGTCATTGTAGCTCAAAAATTGACTGTTTGACAGATGTATTTTTAACATTTTTTTAAAAAAATGTCAAAAGATTTTTCAATGGTCTAAAAATGTTCAGGGGGGGGATGTTTGGTTAGGTCATCCCCCCCCCCAACATTTTTAAGAAAAATCAACAATATTTGGTTAGGTCACCCCCACCCCCCTAAACATTTTTTAAAAAATCAAATTTTTTGAAACTTTAAACGAGTGTAGCGCGTGAACCCCTTTAGCTAGAGTCCAGCAATTAATTTCATTCAAAAGCTCTCAAAACGTACATGCAATTTGCCGTCTTTAAAAGCCAAATCGATTCAGGAATCGCCCTGTACGATTAAAAACCTGATTTTGCTAAAAATCGCCCAAGTCTAACCTAAAGTTTCAAATTTTGCGCTTTTTTTTACATGTGCTGATAAATATTAACTGCCCCTTGCCTATGGTAAAAACTAGAACCCTGTAGGTTGAGTGAATCACGCAACCTTTCCAAAAATAGAAAAAACCTAACCTAATTTTCAAATTGTTATTACTCGGTAACCACTGAACCGAATTGGACAAGACCAACGTGGTTGAACGCGTCTTGACAAGACAATTATTTTGAGTACTTACACGTCATTGTAGCTCAAAAATTGACTGTTTGACAGATGTATTTTTAACATTTTTTTAAAAAAATGTCAAATGATTTTTTGAAACTTTAAATGAATGTAGCGGACGAACCACTGGACCAATCGGTTTAAAATTAAAACCATATAAAATCTCTTAAAATGTACATGCGATTTGCCGTCTTTAAAAGCCAAATTGGTCCAGGAATCACCCTGTACGATTAAAAACCTGATTTTGCTTAAAGTCGCCCTAGTCTAACCTAAATTTTCAAATTTTGCAGGTTTTTTTACATGCACTGATAGATATTAAAGGCCCCGTGCCTATGGTGAAAACTAGAACCCTCTAAGTTGAGTTAATCACGCAACCTTTCCGAAAATAGGAAAAACATAACCTAATTTTCAAATCATTATTACTCGGTAACCACTGAACCGAATTGGACAAGACCAACGTGGTTAAACGTGTCTAGATCAGACAATTATTTTGAGTACTTACACGTTTCTGTACCTCAAACCTAACTGATTTGAGATAAAAAAAACTAAAAAGACGTTTTTTGATCTCATTTCGGTTAGGTTAGACCTAGGAAGCTGGTTAAGTACTCTAAATACGCGTCTCAATGAGACAAACAACTTCTCTTTCCATGGTCTGGAGCTGAGACTAATTTTAAGACACGTTTTACAAGGTAAAGCGATGAGGCCAAAAATTACGTTTCATAGGTTAAGTTAGGTTACGGTGAACCACTGGACCGATTTGGACATGACCAACGTGGTTGAATTCGTCTTGAAAAGACGAATTTTTAGAGTACTTACACGTCAATATAGCTCAAAAATTGACTGATTGACGTCAATTTTAGAAAATTTTAGGATTTTGAAGAAAAAAATTACAAGTGTCTTTTTTAGTTTTTCGAGGCTGGAGGCCGCCAGAGGCCTCTGGCGAGGTCGATTACATCGGACACTTTTGAAGAGCTCGTCGCGCTGATATCCGTAGACACTTAAAATGTTAGATTCGGTCAACTAGAACCGAAGTTACGACTTTTCTTAATCTAGACAAAATTAAGGATTAATATGTAAGTTTCAAAATATGGTCTATTTTCTGGGGTATAGGTTAAAAATCGAACCTAACCAAAGAGGAGTCGATTTTTTATAAATTTTTTTTTACAGACTTCAAGGACATGCCCATGAAAGCTTAAGTTAGAAAAAGCTAGGATTTTTGTTGAAAAATAAGCGCGCTACAGGCCTCGCACACTTTTTTGGCTTTTGGCACAGTTTGCAAGTGTGCGGCACAAAGCTAGGTTTGAGGCATAACCTAAGCTACTTTTAAGCTACTTTTTAGGTTAGCATTTTTTAGGGAAGCCTTAGTAGGTCCCAAAGTACCTATTAACAAATTTGCTAACCTAAAAATGTTAATATTTAAAAGCTAGGTTTACTGCCTTAACCTAGTTTTTGCACCAAAGGGTGGGTTAGCCTAACCTAACCTAACCTAACCTAACCTAACCTAACCTAACCTAACCTAACCTAACCTAACCTAACCTAACCTAACCTAACCTAACCTAACCTAACCTAACCTAACCTAACCTAACCTAACATAGGCTAGACCACCCTTTTCTCGCACAGATGCACACTTGCACACTAAGGTAGGCAAGAATAACGTGCGGGCTAAGTGTGCAGAACAGGGTAGGTTTCAACTTAGTCTTTTTTTATTGGAGTATCAAGGGGGTTCAATGTTTTGGGGCATAACTTCCTTATTTATTGACCGATTTTAACCATCCAGACCTCTATGGAAACGGGGGAAGCTACCCAATACAGCCAGGGTGTTTTAAAAGGGGAGAGGGGTGGGGGGAGGGGAGAAAAAGGGAAGGAAGCTAACCAAAGTTAACTTTTTATCATATATTGTCTGTTTTTAGTGATGAAGTATCCATGGATAGGTGAACTTTGGGGGATTTTTCAAGGGCGAGGGGGGGGGGGGAGGGAGAGGGGAAGGAATCTAACCTAACCATCATAACTTCCTTATTTATTGTCCGATTTTAACCATCCAGGCCTCTATGGAAATGGGGGAAACTGCCCAATACAGCCAGGGTATTTTTAAAGGGGTGGGGGGTGGGGGGAGGGGAGAAAAAGGGAAGGAAGCTAACCAAAGTTAACTTTTTATCATATATTGTATGTTTTTAGTGATGAAGTTATCCATGGATAGGTGAACTTTGGGGGATTTTTCAAGGGCGAGGGGGGGGGGAAGGGATCTAACCTAACCATCATAACTTCCTTATTTATTGTCCGATTTTAACCATCCAGACCTCTATGGAAATGGGGGAAGCTAACCAATACAGCCAGGGCAGTGGGGGGGGTGACCTAACCTAACATTGTTGATTTTTCTAAAAATGTTCAGGGGAGTGGGGGGACCTAAACAAACATTTTTCAGGGGGGGGGGAGACCTAACCTAACATTGTTGATTTTTCTAAAATTGTTCAGGGGAGTGGGGGGACCTAAACAAACATTTTTCAGGGGGGGGGGAGACCTAACCTAACATTGTTGATTTTTCTAAAATTGTTCAGGGGAGTGGGGGGACTTAAACAAACATTTTTCAGGGGGGGGGGGATGACCTAACCTAACATTGTAAATTTTTCTAAAAATGTTCAGGGGGGTAGGGGGACCTAAAAATACATTTTTTAGGGCTGGGGATGACCTAACCTAACATTGTAAATTTTTCTAAAAATGTTCAGGGGGGTAGGGGGACCTAAAAAAACATTTTTTAGGGGGGGGGGTGACCTAACCTAACATTGAAAATTTTTTTAAAAATGTTCAGAGAGGTGGGAGGACCTAAAAAAACATTTTTCAGAAGGTGGGGTGATCTAACCTAACATTGTTAATTTTTCTAAAAATGTTCAGGGGCGTTGGGGAAAGACCCCCCCACCCCCCAAAAAAAAATTTTTTTTTTTAATTTTTTTATTTTTTTTGTCAGGGACATTGGGGTGACCCCTCGAAATTTTTTTTTTTAAATTTTTTTTGTCAGGGACCTAGGGGTGACCAAACCCCCCCAAAAACCTAACTTCTTTGTTAATGGACCGATCCTCTAAAAATTTAAAAAAAAAAATTTTTTGTCAGGGACATGGGGGTGACCACACCCCCCCAAAAACGATAACACGATGAACAGAGTAATATTCAAAGCAGATTCATAGGATGGTTAAGGGAATGGGTTCGATCCCTACTTGTTTTAACACAATAAACAAAGTAATATTCCATGCAGATTCATAGGGTGGTTTAAGGAATGGGTTCAATCCGGGAATGGGTTCGATCCGGGAATGGGTTCGATCCCCACTTGTTTTAACACAATAATGGTTAAGGAAATGGGTTCGATCCCCACTTGTTTTAACACAACAATGGTCTAAGAATGTTCAGGGGGGGGATGTTTGGTTAGGTCATCCCCCCCCAAAACATTTTTAAGAAAAATCAACAATATTTGGTTAGGTCACCCCCAACCCCCTGAACATTTTTTTAAAAATCAAATTTTTTGAAACTTTAAACGAGTGTAGCGCGCGAACCCCTTTAGCTAGAGTCCAGCAATTTATTTCATTCAAAAGCTCTCAAAACGTACATGTAATTTGCCGTCTTTAAAAGCCAAATCGTTCCAGGAATCGCCCTGTACGATTAAAAATCTGATTTTGCTTAAAATCGCCCTAGTCTAACCTAAAGTTTCAAATTTTGCACTTTTTTTTACATGCGCTGATAAATATTAACTGCCTCGTGCCTATGATGAAAACTAGAACCCTCTAGGTTGAGTGAATCACGCAACCTTTCCAAAAATAGAAAAAACCTAACCTAATTTTCAAATCGTTATTTCTCGGTAACCACTGAACCGATTTGGACAAGACCAACGTGGTTGAACGCGTCTTGACAAGACAATTATTTTGAGTACTTACACGTCATTGTAGCTCAAAAATTGACTGTTTGACAGATGTATTTTTAACATTTTTTTAAAAAAGTTCGATCCCCACTTGTTTTAACACAACAATGGTCTAAAAATGTTCAGGGGGGGGATGTTTGGTTAGGTCATCCCCCCCCAAAACATTTTTAAGAAAAATCAACAATATTTGGTTAGGTCACCCCCAACCCTCTGAACATTTTTTTAAAAAATCAAATTTTTTGAAACTTTAAACGAGTGTAGCGCGCGAATCCCTTTAGCTAGAGTCCAGCAATTAATTTCATTCAAAAGCTCTCAAAACGTACATGCAATTTGCCGTCTTTAAAAGCCAAATCGTGCCAGGAATCGCCCTGTACGATTAAAAATCTGATTATGGTTAAAATCGCCCTAGTCTAACCTAAAGTTTCAAATTTTGCACTTTTTTTTACATGCGCTGATAAATATTAAGTGCCCCGTGCCTATGATGAAAACTAGAACCCTCTAGATTGAGTGAATCACGCAACCTTTCCAAAAATATAAAAAACCTAACCTAATTTTCAAATCGTTATTTCTCGGTAACCACTGAACCGAATTGGACAAGACCAACATGGTTGAACGCGTCTTGACAAGACAATTATTTTGAGTACTTACACGTCATTGTAGCTCAAAAATTGACTGTTTGACAGATGTATTTTTAACATTTTTTAAAAAAAATGTCAAATGATTTTTTGAAACTTTAAATGAATGTAGCGGACGAACCACTGGACCAATCGGTTTAAAATTAAAACCATTCAAAAGCTCTCAAAATGTACATGCAATTTGCCGCCTTTAAAAGCCAAATCGTTCCAGGAATCGCCCTGTACGATTAAAAACCTGATTTTGCTTAAAGTCGCCCTAGTCTAACCTAAATTTTCAAATTTCGCAGGTTTTTTTACATGCCCTGATAAATATTAACTGCCTCTTGCCTATGATGAAAACTAGAACCCTGTAGGTTGAATGAATCACGCAACCTTTCCAAAAATAGGAAAAACATAACCTAATTTTCAAATCGTTATTACTCGGTAACCACTGAACCGAATTGGACAAAACCAACGTGGTTAAACGTGTCTAGATCAGACAATTATTTTGAGTACTTACACGTTTCTGTACCTTAAACCTAACTGATTTGAGATAAAAAAAACTAAAAAGACGTTTTTTAATCTCATTTCGGTTAGGTTAGACCTAGGAAGCTGGTTAAGTACTCTAAATACGCGTCTCAATGAGACAAACAACTTCTCTTTCCATGGTCTAGAGCTGAGACTAATTTTAAGACACGTTTTACAAGGTAAAGCGATGAGGCAAAAAATTACGTTTCATAGGTTAAGTTAGGTTACGGTGAACCACTGGACCGATTTGGACATGACCAACGTGGTTGAATTTGTCTTGAAAAGACGAATTTTTAGAGTACTTACACGTCAATATAGCTCAAAAATTGACTGATTGGCGTCAATTTTAGAAAATTTTAGGATTTTGAAGAAAAAAATTACAAGTGTCTTTTTTAGTTTTTCGAGGCTGGAGGCCGCCAGAGGCCTCTGGCGAGGTCGATTACATCGGACATTTTTGAAGAGCTCGTCGCGCTGATATCCGTAGACACTTAAAATGTTAGATTCGGTCAACTAGAACCGAAGTTACGACTTTTCTTAATCTAGACAAAATTAAGGATTAATATGTAAGTTTCAAAATATGGTCTATTTTCTGGGGTATAGGTTAAAAATCGAACCTAACCAAAGAGGAGTCGATTTTTTATAAATTTTTTTTTACAGACTTCAAGGACATGCCCATGAAAGCTTAAGTTAGAAAAAGCTAGGATTTTTGTTGAAAAATAAGCGCGCTACAGGCCTCGCACACTTTTTTGGCTTTTGGCACAGTTTGCAAGTGTGCGGCACAGAGCTAGGTTTGAGGCCTAACCTAACCCACTTCTAAGCTACTTTTTAGGTTAGCATTTTTTAGGGAAGCCCTTACTAGTCCCAAACTACCTATTAACAAATTTGCTAACCTAAAAATGTTAATATTTAATAGCTAGGTTTACTGCCTTAACCTAGTTTCTGCACAAAAGGGTGGCCTAGCCTAACCTAACCTAACCTAACCTAACCTAACCTAACCTAACCTAACCTAACCTAACCTAACCTAACCTAACCTAACCTAACCTAACTTAGGCTAAACACAGTAAATCTTGCACAGATGCACACTTGCACACTAAGGTAGGTAAGAATAACGTGCGGGCTAAGTGTGCAGAACAGGGTAGGTTTCAACTTAGTCTTTTTTTATTGGAGTATCAAGGGGGTTCAATGTTTTGGGGCATAACTTCCTTATTTATTGACCGATTTTAACCATCCAGACCTCTATGGAAACGGGGGAAGCTAACCAATACAGCCAGGGTGTTTTAAAAGGGGAGGGGGGTGGGGGGAGGGGAGAAAAAGGGAAGGAAGCTAACCAAAGTTAACTTTTTATCATATATTGTCTGTTTTTAGTGATGAAGTATCCATGGATAGGTGAACTTTGGGGGATTTTTCAAGGGCGAGGGGGGGGGGGGAGGGAGAGGGGAAGGAATCTAACCTAACCATCATAACTTCCTTATTTATTGTCCGATTTTAACCATCCAGGCCTCTATGGAAATGGGGGAAACTGCCCAATACAGCCAGGGTGTTTTTAAAGGGGTGGGGGGTGGGGGGAGGGGAGAAAAAGGGAAGGAAGCTAACCAAAGTTAACTTTTTATCATATATTGTATGTTTTTAGTGATGAAGTTATCCATGGATAGGTGAACTTTGGGGGATTTTTCAAGGGCGAGGGGGGGGGGAAGGGATCTAACCTAACCATCACAACTTCCTTATTTATTGTCCGATTTTAACCATCCAGACCTCTATGGAAATGGGGGAAGCTAACCAATACAGCCAGGGCAGTGGGGGGGGGGGGTGACCTAACCTAACATTGTTGATTTTTCTAAAAATGTTCAGGGGAGTGGGGGGACCTAAACAAACATTTTTCAGGGGGGGGAGGAGACCTAACCTAACATTGTTGATTTTTCTAAAATTGTTCAGGGGAGTGGGGGGACTTAAACAAACATTTTTCAGGGGGGGGGGGATGACCTAACCTAACATTGTAAATTTTTCTAAAAATGTTCAGGGGGGTAGGGGGACCTAAAGATACATTTTTTAGGGGGGGGGATGACCTAACCTAACATTGTAAATTTTTCTAAAAATGTTCAGGGGGGTAGGGGGACCTAAAGAAACATTTTTTAGGGGGGGGGGTGACCTAACCTAACATTGAAAATTTTTTTTAAAATGTTCAGAGAGGTGGGAGGACCTAAAAAAACATTTTTCAGAGGGTGGGGTGACCTAACCTAACATTGTTAATTTTTCTAAAAATGTTCAGGGGCGTTGGGGAAAGACCCCCCCACCCCCCAAAAAAAATTTTTTTTTAAATTTTTTTATTTTTTTTGTCAGGGACATTGGGGTGACCCCCTTGAAATTTTTTTTTTTTAATTTTTTTTGTCAGGGACATAGGGGTGACCAAACCCCCCCAAAAACCTAACTTCTTTGTTAATGGACCGATTTTAAAAATTCTTTCAACATCCCTTAGGGTTGGAGGTGGGGGAGTCTCGGCGGGGGGATAGGACCCCCCCACCCCCCCCACAAAATTTTTTTTTTTTTTTAATTTTTTTTTTATTTTTTTTGTCAGGGACATTTGGGTGACCCCCTCAAAAAATTAAAAAAAAAAATTTTTTTGTCAGGGACATGGGGGTGACCACACCCCCCCAATAACGATAACACGATAAACAGAGTAATATTCAAAGCAGATTCATAGGATGGTTAAGGGAATGGGTTCGATCCCTACTTGTTTTAACACAATAAACAAAGTAATATTCCATGCAGATTCATAGGGTGGTTAAAGGAATGGGTTCAATCCGGGAATGGGTTCGATCCGGGAATGGGTTCGATCCCCACTTGTTTTAACACAATAATGGTTAAGGGAATGGGTTCGATCCCCACTTGTTTTAACACAACAATGGTCTAAAAATGTTCAGGGGGGGGATGTTTGGTTAGGTCATCCCCCCCAAAATCATTTTTAAGAAAAATCAACAATATTTGGTTAGGTCACCCCCAACCCCCTGAACATTTTTTTAAAAATCAAATTTTTTGAAACTTTAAACGAGTGTAGCGCGCGAACCCCTTTAGCTAGAGTCTAGCAATTTATTTCATTCAAAAGCTCTCAAAACGTACATGCAATTTGCCGTCTTTAAAAGCCAAATCGTTCCAGAAATCGCCCTGTACGATTAAAAATCTGATTTTGCTTAAAATCGCCCTAGTCTAACCTAAAGTTTCAAATTTTGCACTTTTTTTACATGCGCTGATAAATATTAACTGCCCCGTGCCTATGATGAAAACTAGAACCCTCTAGGTTGAGTGAATCACGCAACCTTTCCAAAAATAGAAAAAACCTAACCTAATTTTCAAATCGTTATTTCTCGGTAACCACTGAACCGATTTGGACAAGACCAACGTGGTTGAACGCGTCTTGACAAGACAATTATTTTGAGTACTTACACGTTTCTGTACCTCAAACCTAACTGATTTGAGATAAAAAAAACTAAAAAGACGTTTTTTGATCTCATTTCGGTTAGGTTAGACCTAGGAAGCTGGTTAAGTACTCTAAATACGCGTCTCAATGAGACAAACAACTTTTCTTTCCATGGTCTGGAGCTGAGACTAATTTTAAGACACGTTTTACAAGGTAAAGCGATGAGGCCAAAAAATACGTTTCATAGGTTAAGTTAGGTTACGGTGAACCACTGGACCGATTTGGACATGACCAACGTGGTTGAATTCGTCTTGAAAAGACAAATTTTTAGAGTACTTACACGTCAATATAGCTCAAAAATTGACTGATTGACGTCAATTTTAGAAAATTTTAGGATTTTGAAGAAAAAAATTACAAGTGTCTTTTTTAGTTTTTCGAGGCTGGAGGCCGCCAGAGGCCTCTGGCGAGGTCGATTACATCGGACACTTTTGAAGAGCTCGTCGCGCTGATATCCGTAGACACTTAAAATGTTAGATTCGGTCAACTAGAACCGAAGTTACGACTTTTCTTAATCTAGACAAAATTAAGGATTAATATGTAAGTTTCAAAATATGGTCTATTTTCTGGGGTATAGGTTAAAAATCGAACCTAACCAAAGAGGAGTCGATTTTTTATAAATTTTTTTTTACAGACTTCAAGGACATGCCCATGAAAGCTTAAGTTAGAAAAAGCTAGGATTTTTGTTGAAAAATAAGCGCGCTACAGGCCTCGCACACTTTTTTGGCTTTTGGCACAGTTTGCAAGTGTGCGGCACAAAGCTAGGTTTGAGGCCTAACCTAAGCTACTTTTAAGCTACTTTTTAGGTTAGCATTTTTTAGGGAAGCCTTAGTAGGTCCCAAAGTACCTATTAACAAATTTGCTAACCTAAAAATGTTAATATTTAATAGCTAGGTTTACTGCCTTAACCTAGTATTTGCACAAAAGGGTTGGTTAGCCTAACCTAACCTAACCTAACCTAACCTAACCTAACCTAACCTAACCTAACCTAACCTAACCTAACCTAACCTAACCTAACCTAACCTAACCTAACCTAACCTAACCTAACCTAACCTAACCTAACCTAACCTAACCTAACCTAACCTAACCTAACCTAACCTAACCTAACTTAGGCTAAACACAGTAAATCTTGCACAGATGCACACTTGCACACTAAGGTAGGTAAGAATAACGTGCGGGCTAAGTGTGCAGAACAGGGTAGGTTTCAACTTAGTCTTTTTTTATTGGAGTATCAAGGGGGTTCAATGTTTTGGGGCATAACTTCCTTATTTATTGACCGATTTTAACCATCCAGACCTCTATGGAAACGGGGGAAGCTAACCAATACAGCCAGGGTGTTTTAAAAGGGGAGGGGGGTGGGGGGAGGGGAGAAAAAGGGAAGTAAGCTAACCAAAGTTAACTTTTTATCATATATTGTCTGTTTTTAGTGATGAAGTATCCATGGATAGGTGAACTTTGGGGGATTTTTCAAGGGCGAGGGGGGGGGGGGGAGGGAGAGGGGAAGGAATCTAACCTAACCATCATAACTTCCTTATTTATTGTCCGATTTTAACCATCCAGGCCTCTATGGAAATGGGGGAAACTGCCCAATACAGCCAGGGTGTTTTTAAAGGGGTGGGGGTGGGGGGAGGGGAGAAAAAGGGAAGGAAGCTAACCAAAGTTAACTTTTTATCATATATTGTATGTTTTTAGTGATGAAGTTATCCATGGATAGGTGAACTTTGGGGGATTTTTCAAGGGCGAGGGGGGAGGGAAGGGATCTAACCTAACCATCATAACTTCCTTATTTATTGTCCGATTTTAACCATCCAGACCTCTATGGAAATGGGGGAAGCTAACCAATACAGCCAGGGCAGTGGGGGGGGGGTGACCTAACCTAACATTGTTGATTTTTCTAAAAATGTTCAGGGGAGCGGGGGGACCTAAACAAATATTTTTCAGGGGGGGGGGGGTGACCTAACCTAACATTGTAAATTTTTCTAAAACTGTTCAGGGGAGTGGGGGAACCTAAAAAAACATTTTTCAGGGGGGGGGGGTGACCTAACCTAACATTGTTAATTTTTCTAAAAATGTTCAGGGGGGTGGGGGGACCTAAAAAAACATTTTTCAGGGGGGGGGGGGTGACCTAACCTAACATTATAAATTTTTCTAAATATGTCCAGGGGAATGGGGGGACCTAAAAAAACATTTTTCAGGGGGGGAGGTGACCTAACCTAACATTATAAATTTTTCTAAAAATGTTCAGGGGCGTGGGGGAGAGACCCCCCCACCCTGCAAAAAAAAATTTTTTTTAATTTTTTTAAATTTTTTTTGTCAGGGACATGGGGGTGACCCCCTTGAAATTTTTTTTTAAAATTTTTTTTGTCAGGGACATAGGGGTGACCAAACCTCCCAAAAAACCTAACTTCTTTGTTTATGGACCGATTTTAAAGATTCTTTCATTATCCCTTAGGGTTGGAGGTGGGGGAGTCTCGGCGGGGGGGAGGGACCCCCCCACCCCCCCAAAAAAAACTTTTTTTTTTTAATTTTTTTTTTATTTTCTTGTCAGGGACATTGGGGTGACCCCCTCAAAATTAAAAAAAAAAAAATTTTTTTTGTCAGGGACATAGGGGTGACCACACCCCCCCAAAAACAATAACACGATAAACAGAGTAATATTCAAAGCAGATTCATAGGATGGTTAAGGGAATGGGTTCGATCCCTACTTGTTTTAACACAATAAACAAAGTAATATTCCATGCCAATTCATAGGATGGTTAAGGGAATGGGTTCAATCCGGGAATGGGTTCGATCCAGGAATGGGTTCGATCCCTACTTGTTTTAACACAATAATGGTTAAGGGAATGGGTTCGATCCCCACTTGTTTTAACACAACAATGGTCTAAAAATGTTCAGGGGGGGGATGTTTGGTTAGGTCAACCCCCCCCCCAAACATTTTTAAGAAAAATCAATAATATTTGGTTAGGTCACCCCCACCCCCCTGAACATATTTTTAAAAATCAAATTTTTTGAAACTTTAAACGAGTGTAGCGCGCGAACCCCTTTAGCTAGAGTCCAGCAGCTAATTTCATTCAAAAGCTCTTAAAATGTACATGCGATTTGCCGTCTTTAAAAGCCAAATCGTTTCAGAAATCGCCCTGTACGATTAAAAACCTGATTTTGCTAAAAATCGCCCTAGTCTAACCTAAAGTTTCAAATTTTGCGCTTTTTTTTACATGTGCTGATAAATATTAATTGCCCCTTGCCTATGGTGAAAACTAGAACCCTGTAGGTTGAGTGAATCACGCAACCTTTTCAAAAATAGAAAAAACCTAACCTAATTTTCAAATCGTTATTACTCGGTAACCACTGAACCGATTTGGACAAGACCAACATGGTTGAACGCGTCTTGACAAGACAATTATTTTGAGTACTTGCACGTCATTGTAGCTCAAAAATTGACTGTTTGACAGATGTATTTTTAACATTTTTTAAAAAAAGTTCGATCCCCACTTGTTTTAACACAACAATGGTCTAAAAATGTTCAGGGGGGGGATGTTTGGTTAGGTCATCCCCCCCCAAAACATTTTTAAGAAAAATCAACAATATTTGGTTAGGTCACCCCCAACCCCCTGAACATTTTTTTTAAAAATCAAATTTTTTGAAACTTTAAACGAGTGTAGCGCGCGAACCCCTTTAGCTAGAGTCCAGCAATTAATTTCATTCAAAAGCTCTCAAAACGTACATGCAATTTGCCGTCTTTAAAAGCCAAATCGTTCCAGGAATCGCCCTGTATGATTAAAAATCTGATTTTGCTTAAAATCGCCCTAGTCTAACCTAAAATTTCAAATTTTGCACTTTTTTTTACATGCGCTGATAAATATTAACTGCCCCGTGCCTATGATGAAAACTAGAACCCTCTAGGTTGAGTGAATCACGCAACCTTTACAAAAATATAAAAAACCTAACCTAATTTTCAAATCGTTATTTCTCGGTAACCACTGAACCGAATTGGACAAGACCAACGTGGTTGAACGTGTCTTGACAAGACAATTATTTTGAGTACTTACACGTCATTGTAGCTCAAAAATTGACTGTTTGACAGATGTATTTTTGACATTTTTTTTGAAAAATGTCAAATGATTTTTTGAAACTTTAAATGAATGTAGCGGACGAACCACTGGACCAATCGGTTTAAAATTAAAACCATTCAAAAGCTCTCAAAATGTACATGCGATTTGCCGTCTTTAAAAGCCAAATTGGTCCAGGAATCGCCCTGTACGATAAAAGACCTGTTTTTGCTTAAAATCAACCTAGTCTAACCTAAATTTTCGAATTTTGCACTTTTTTTTACATGCGCTGATAAATATTAACTGCCCCTTGCCTATGGTGAAAACTAGAACACTCTAGGTTGAGTGAATCACGCAACCTTCACAAAAATATAAAAAACCTAACCTAATTTTCAAATCGTTATTACTCGGGACCCACTGAACCGATTAGGACAAGACTAACGTGGTTGAACGCGTCTTGACAAGACAATTATTTTGAGTACTTACACGTTTCTTTACCTCAAACCTAACTGATTTGAGATAAAAAAAACTAAAAAGACGTTTTTTGATCTCATTTCGGTTAGGTTAGACCTAGGAAGCTGGTTAAGTACTCTTAATACGCGTCTTAATGAGACAAACAACTTCTCTTTCCATGGTCTGGAGCTGAGACTAATTTTAAGACACGTTTTACAAGGTAAAGCGATGAGGCCAAAAAATACGTTTCATAGGTTAAGTTAGGTTACGGTGAACCACTGGACCGATTTGGACATGACCAACGTGGTTGAATTCGTCTTGAAAAGACGAATTTTTAGAGTACTTACACGTCAATATAGCTCAAAAATTGACTGATTGACGTCAATTTTAGAAAATTTTAGGATTTTGAAGAAAAAAATTACAAGTGTCTTTTTTAGTTTTTCGAGGCTGGAGGCCGCCAGAGGCCTCTGGCGAGGTCGATTACATCGGACACTTTTGAAGAGCTCGTCGCGCTGATATCCGTAGACACTTAAAATGTTAGATTCGGTCAACTAGAACCGAAGTTACGACTTTTCTTAATCTAGACAAAATTAAGGATTAATATGTAAGTTTCAAAATATGGTCTATTTTCTGGGGTATAGGTTAAAAATCGAACCTAACCAAAGAGGAGTCGATTTTTTATAAATTTTTTTTTACAGACTTCAAGGACATGCCCATGAAAGCTTAAGTTAGAAAAAGCTAGGATTTTTGTTGAAAAATAAGCGCGCTACAGGCCTCGCACACTTTTTTGGCTTTTGGCACAGTTTGCAAGTGTGCGGCACAAAGCTAGGTTTGAGGCCTAACCTAAGCTACTTTTAAGCTACTTTTTAGGTTAGCATTTTTTAGGGAAGCCTTAGTAGGTCCCAAAGTACCTATTAACAAATTTGCTAACCTAAAAATGTTAATATTTAATAGCTAGGTTTACTGCCTTAACCTAGTTTTTGCACTAAAGGGTTGGTTAGCCTAACCTAACCTAACCTAACCTAACCTAACCTAACCTAACCTAACCTAACCTAACCTAACCTAACCTAACCTAACCTAACCTAACCTAACCTAACCTAACCTAACCTAACCTAACCTAACCTAACCTAACCTAACCTAACCTAACCTAACCTAACCTAACCTAACCTAACCTAACCTAACCTAACCTAACCTAACCTAACCTAACCTAACCTAACCTAACCTAACCTAACCTAACCTAACTAAGGCTTCACTACCCTTTTCTCGCACAGAAGCACACTTGCACACTAAGGTAGGCAAGAATAACGTGCGGGCTAAGTGTGCAGAACAGGGTAGGTTTCAACTTAGTCTTTTTTTATTGGAGTATCAAGGGGGTTCAATGTTTTGTGGCATAACTTCCTTATTTATTGACCGATTTTAACCATCCAGACCTCTATGGAAACGGGGGAAGCTAACCAATACAGCCAGGGTGTTTTAAAAGGGGAGGGGGGTGGGGGGAGGGGAGAAAAAGGGAAGGAAGCTAACCAAAGTTAACTTTTTATCATATATTGTCTGTTTTTAGTGATGAAGTATCCATGGATAGGTGAACTTTGGGGGATTTTTCAAGGGCGAGGGGGGGGGGGAGGGAGAGGGGAAGGAATCTAACCTAACCATCATAACTTCCTTATTTATTGTCCGATTTTAACCATCCAGGCCTCTATGGAAATGGGGGAAACTGCCCACTACAGCCAGGGTGTTTTTAAAGGGGTGGGGGGTGGGGGGAGGGGAGAAAAAGGGAAGGAAGCTAACCAAAGTTAACTTTTCATCATATATTGTCCGTTTTTAGTGATGAAGTATCCATGGATAGGTGAACTAAACAAACATTTTTCAGGGGGGGGGGGGTGACCTAACCTAACATTGTAAATTTTTCTAAAACTGTTCAGGGGGTTGGGGGGACCTAAAAAAACATTTTTCAGGAGGGGTGGGGGGTGACCTAACCTAACATTGTAAATTTTTCTAAAAATGTTCAGGGGAGTGGGGGCAACTAAACAAACATTTTTCAGGGGGGGGGGTGACCTAACCTAACATTGTAAATTTTTCTAAAACTGTTCAGGGGGGTGGGGGGACCTAAAAAAACAGTTTTCTGGAAGGGGGGGGGTGACCTAACCTAACATTGTAAATTTTTCTAAAAATGTTCAGGGGGGTGGGGGGACCTAAAAAAACCTATTTTTAGGGGGGGGGGGTGACCTAACCTAACATTGTAAATTTTTCTAAAAATGTTCAGGGGGGGTGGGGGGACCTAAAAAAACATTTTTCAGGGGGGGGGGTGACCTAACCTAACATTATAAATTTTTCTAAAAATGTTCAGGGGGGTAAGGGGACCTAAACAAACATTTTTCAGGGGGAGTTGGTGACCTAACCTAACATTGTTAATTTTTCTAAAAATGTTCAGGGGCGTGGGGGAGTCTCGGCGGGGGGGAGAGACCCCACCAACCCCTCAAAAAAAAATTTTGTTTTTTAATTTTTTAATTTTTTTTGTCAGGGACATGGAGGTGACTCCCTTGAAATTTTTTTTTTAAATTTTTTTTGTCAGGGACATAGGGGTGACCAAACCCCCCCAAAAACCTAACTTCTTTGTTTATGGACCGATTTTAAAAATTCTTTCAACATCCCTTAGGGTTGGAGGTGGGGGAGTCTCGGCGGGGGGATAGAACCCCCCCACCCCCCCCACAACAAAATTTTTTTTCTTAAATTTTTTTTTTATTTTTTTGTCAGGGACATTTGGGTGACCCCCTCGAAAAATTTTTTTAAAAATTTTTTTTGTCAGGGACATGGGGGTGACCACACCCCCCCAAAAACGATAACACGATAAACAGAGTAATATTCAAAGCAGATTCATAGGATGGTTAAGGGAATGGGTTCAATCCCTACTTGTTTTAACACAATAAACAAAGTAATATTCCATGCAGATTCATAGGGTGGTTTAAGGAATGGGTTCAATCCGGGAATGGGTTCGATCCGGGAATGGGTTCGATCCCCACTTGTTTTAACACAATAATGGTTAAGGGAATGGGTTCGATCCCCACTTGTTTTAACACAACAATGGTCTAAAAATGTTCAGGGGGGGGTTGTTTGGTTAGGTCATCCCCCCCCAAAATATTTTTAAGAAAAATCAACAATATTTGGTTAGGTCACCCCCATACCCCTGAACATTTTTTTAAAAATCAAATTTTTTGAAACTTTAAACGAGTGTAGCGCGCGAACCCTTTTAGCTAGAGTCCAGCAATTAATTTCATTCAAAAGCTCTCAAAACGTACATGCAATTTATTGTCTTTAAAAGCCAAATCGTTCCAGGAATCGCCCTGTACGATTAAAGATCTGATTTTGCTTAAAATCGCCCTAGTCTAACCTAAAATTTCAAATTTTGCACTTTTTTTTACATGCGCTGATAAATATATACTGCCCCGTGCCTATGATGAAAACTAGAACCCTCTAGGTTGAGTGAATCACGCAACCTTTCCAAAAATAGAAAAAACCTAACCTAATTTTCAAATCGTTATTTCTCGGTAACCACTGAACCGATTTGGACAAGACCAACGTGGTTGAACGCGTCTTGACAAGACAATTATTTTGAGTACTTACACGTCATTGTAGCTCAAAAATTGACTGTTTGACAGATGTATTTTTAACATTTTTTAAAAAAAGTTCGATCCCCTCTTGTTTTAACACAACAATGGTCTAAAAATGTTCAGGGGGGGGATGTTTGGTTAGGTCATCCCCCCCCAAAACATTTTTAAGAAAAATCAACAATATTTGGTTAGGTCACCCCCAACCCCCTGAACATTTTTTTAAAAATCAAATTTTTTGAAACTTTAAACGAGTGTAGCGCGCGAACCCCTTTAGCTAGAGTCCAGCAATTAATTTCATTCAAAAGCTCTCAAAACGTACATGCAATTTGCCGTCTTTAAAAGCCAAATCGTTCCAGGAATCGCCCTGTACGATTAAAAATCTGATTTTCCTTAAACTCGCACTAGTCTAACCTAAAGTTTCAAATTTTGCACTTTTTTTTACATGCGCTGATAAATATTAACTGCCCCGTGCCTATGATGAAAACTAGAACCCTCTAGGTTGAGTGAATCACGCAACCTTCACAAAAATAGAAAAAACCTAACCTAATTTTCAAATCGTTATTACTCGGTAACCACTGAACCGAATTGGACAAGACCAACGTGGTTGAACGCGTCTTGACAAGACAATTATTTTGAGTACTTACACGTCATTGTAGCTCAAAAATTGACTGTTTGACAGATGTATTTTTAACATTTTTTTTTAAAAATGTCAAATGATTTTTTGAAACTTTAAATGAATGTAGCGGACGAACCACTGGACCAATCGGTCTAAAATTAAAACCATTCAAAATTTCTCAAAATGTACATGCGATTTGCCGTCTTTAAAAGCCAAATCGTTCCAGGAATCGCCCTGTACGATTAAAAATCTGATTTTGCTTAAAATCGCCCTAGTCTAACCTAAATTTTCGAATTTTGCACTTTTTTTTACATGCGCTGATAAATATTAACTGCCCCGTGCCTATGATGAAAACTAGAACCCTCTAGGTTGAGTGAATCACGCAACCTTCACAAAAATAGGAAAAACCTAACCTAATTTTTAAACCGTTATTACTCGGTAACCACTGAACCGATTTGGACAAGACCAACGTGGTTAAACGTGTCTAGATCAGACAATTATTTTGAGTACTTACACGTTTCTGTACCTCAAACCTAACTGATTTGAGATTCAAAAAACTAAAAAGACGTTTTTTGATCTCATTTCGGTTAGGTTAGACCTAGGAAGCTCGTTAAGTACTCTAAAGACGCGTCTCAATGAGACAAACAACTTCTCTTTCCATGGTCTGGAGCTGAGACTAATTTTAAGACACGTTTTACAAGGTAAAGCGATGAGGCCAAAAAATACGTTTCATAGGTTAAGTTAGGTTACGGTGAACCACTGGACCGATTTGGACATGACCAACGTGGTTGAATTCGTCTTGAAAAGACGAATTTTTAGAGTACTTACACGTCAATATAGCTCAAAAATTGACTGATTGACGTCAATTTTAGAAAATTTTAGGATTTTGAAGAAAAAAATTACAAGTGTCTGTTTTAGTTTTTCGAGGCTGGAGGCCGCCAGAGGCCTCTGGCGAGGTCGATTACATCGGACACTTTTGAAGAGCTCGTCGCGCTGATATCCGTAGACACTTAAAATGTTAGATTCGGTCAACTAGAACCGAAGTTACGAATTTTCTTAATCTAGACAATAATAGGGATATATATGTAAGTTTCAAAATATGGTCTATTTTCTGGGGTATAGGTTAAAAATCGAACCTAACCAAAGAGGAGTCGATTTTTTCAAAATTTTTTTTTATAGGCATCAAGAACATGCCCATGAAAGCTTAAGTTATAAAAAGCTAGGATTTTTGTTGAAAAATAAGCGCGCTACAGGCCTCGCACACTTTTTTGGCTTTTCGCACAGTTTGCAAGTGTGCGGCACAGAGCTAGGTTTGAGGCCTAACCTAAGCTACTTTTAAGCTACTTTTTAGGTTAGCATTTTTTAGGGAAGCCCTTACTAGTCCCAAACTACCTATTAACAAATTTGCTAACCTAAAAATGTTAATATTTAATAGCTAGGTTTACTGCCTTAACCTAGTTTCTGCACAAAAGGGTGGCCAAGCATAACCTAACCTAACCTAACCTAACCTAACCTAACCTAACCTAACCTAACCTAACCTAACCTAACCTAACCTAACCTAACCTAACCTAACCTAACCTAACCTAACCTAACCTAACCTAACCTAACTGTTTACCTAATTCATCTTTTTCATTGACAGAAGCCCCATCTTTCAAAAGCTGTTGTACTAAATCAACATCACCATCTTTTGAGGCCTTTATTAATTCTAAAAAATAAAAACTCTCTTTAATGAATTTATTATTCACAGTTTTTTGATTTTTAAAATTTACCTCTGCCATAAATTTCTTCTTTGTATCTGCTATATTTTTCCTACAATACAAATTAAATTGTTTGTACAAAAATAAGATTCTTGTTTCATATAATCATAAAGGATCAAGCCCATTATGTGTTTTTTTTGTGGTTTGGAATAGGGGGGAGGTGCCTTTTCTAACTTTTCTATTGCATATTTTTATTGCTTTAGTTGGAATTTTGACTTGCAGTCTTTTCTCAAAAATTGCCCAAATTAAAAAGATTGGGCATTTTATCCCACTGTCTCAACTCTGATCAATTAGAGTTAAAGGAATCCTGCAAGAAATACCAAACTTTAACTGCTGAAAGCCTGCCTCGAGTAGACCCAATACCCAAAATTTGAAGCCTCCAGCCTCAATAACAAAAAAGTTGAAAGGTTTTCATTGCTTATGATGGAAATTTCAATATTAATTTGTCTGTAAGCAAAATTAAAAGCTTAAAGACAATGTAAGGTTGGTTAGTAAAGTTTAAGAAAAGGAAAAATGCACTGTGAATACAATTTGACTTACATACTAAAAGAGTTGTAGTGTATCTTTGCTTCTAGAATTTTAAACAAGAACATAAAAATGCTAGGGATACTTTTAGAAAAATTATTATGATAATTTCCACATAATTATTTTCTTCTACTAACCTCTATTTCCTTGCTGACTGTGCAACCATAGGCCCTGCATGATTATGTGTAAGTTTTATATCTTATGAGGATATTCATTCAAAAAAGAACTATGTCAGTGTTTACAAAATATATAAATCTTAATTTTGTTCTTTCTCTTAAAGTGCATTCAAGCACTGACACTACAGTAGAAAGTGACTGAAAGAGGTGCATCCTGATAGATGATAGTAACCAACACAGGAGAAGTAGTTGGTTGATTGGATGCTATTTTTGGTAAGTAGTATTAAACATTTTCTGGACCTATGAGAAGCTTCAATGTAAAGGACACAAATAGACATACATTCCTAGTTTTACTTTAAGATATAATTAACTTATGCATATTCCTTGAGATTTCCACAATGTCAACAACTGACAACTCTTTCTAAAAATATAAAACTCAATTCTAACTTTCTTTGTTAACATTATTTTTTTAATTGAAAGTTAAAATATAAGTTAGAAGCGGCAAAAATTTTATCTTCATAATATAGAAATGCAAAAATGTGCATACGTTTTTAAAAATGGGTAAAAAAATTAATAAAAATTTATGTTTGATTGTACAAAAAAAGAACCAGATTACAAATTGAAAAATCTGTACTTCTAATACTAAATGAATGAGTACTGTAACAGTGTTGACAAGTACAATGGTCAACTTGGGTATCATGAAAAGAATAAAAATAAAAAGAGCTATATGGCCTTTCAACTGTAGACTCAAATCTTTTTATTTGATTAATTAAAAATTTTATTTTGATACTAATACCCACAAAAAATTTAAAATTAGATCACATCACAAAAAGATATAAAATAAAGCACCTTATCATTTTATCTAAAGAGACAAAAAATACTTTATAGTAATATAATGTGGAGAGGAAATTTTAGCTGTCCTTCTTGAATTTCTGATCGCCAGACAGACACACAGAAAAAGGTACAGATGTACAAATATTTTGAAATGTAGAGTAGCTGTGCTAATGTAAATGAAATACAATAAATTTTTTCAAAAATCATATACCGGATACTGTTTTAGTGTGTCTTCTGTGAAATATTTCATGTTGTTGAAAGGCCAATTTATTGTCATGCAAATATCTTTATTCTGACAAACTTGTCTTTCATGATAGTGCATGATACTAACATTTTATTAGGGAATAAATAAATTATTGCAATTGTTTATATAGTTTAATAGGAAAATGAATATGAATAAATTTATATTCAAATTTTTTCATGATACCATGCAATGTGTGTGATATGACACGCTTCGTTTTTTATTAAATGAATAAGTTGGGGTACAATGTTTGCCACTTTCGATATAAGTAAATAATAATAAAAAAACCATAGAATGCAATAATAACTTCAGAAAAATCGAAGAAAATAGTTTTCATACTTAATTAAAGGGCGAATATAGGTTCGATATGATATGAGCTTATATCAAAGGTGCCATTACATACTTTTAGAATATCTTTGCCAAATTTAAAAATTCAAAAAAATCCTTAAGTAGATTTTGCAATTTTCTGTTTCAATTGAACATATAATAAATGAGATTGCGGACAAAATCGTTTATTTTAGCCCTTTACAAGACTTTTTTTGACTATTTTGCTTAAGTTTGATTGACTATTACATTGGCACGCACCTTAAAAGATAATTTAAAAGTTTATTATTTTAGATTATATACTGTGTATTTAATTTTTTAAAAAGCATAAAAATAATTTGCGTAGAAGGGCGTCAGGAGTATTGACAGGGTAAATAATACCTCTTAAAGTTTATTTTCTGTACAGAGATCTTTGATTAATTCATGATGATATAAACAACCCTTATGTACGCATTTTCAACACACACACACACGGCCACAAAAAAACAGGGATTTGAAATCATTCTTCCTCCAAGAAAATTTTATCGACTATTTTTTTTTACTTTTTACATTATTTGATGTTTTTTTTTAACTTTAAAATAATTTACTTTATGAAGGTAGAAGGAGGGTATATTTACCCCTGATTAATTGGTTTCCACATTATTCCGACTATCATTTAACGAAAGCTTTTTAATTAAACCTTGCCACGAAGCCTTGTGTGATGCTAGGGTGTTTGAGTTCTTAAGGAACCACACTAATTACAAAATATTTTCTTCAAGATTGACATGTTTTAAGCTATAAACAGACTTATACAATTGAATATGTCAATATTTTAAAGTTATTTATAATCTATGGAATTGCACCTTTGATATAAGCTCATATCATATCGAACCTATATTCGCCCTTTAACGTTTTTAAGTTTTTCTTCAAAAAGTTTAGATGCCTTTAAATGTCGTCTATGATTTTGTCAGGGATAAAAATGTAACTTTAAAATAAGAATTACAACATATTTTTTCAATTAGTACAAAGTAAAATTTTGAACATTTTATTGATCAGTATATTTTTTTAAATGTGAAGTAGAAACCTGAATATTTTATCATGAAAATTGTGTTATGATTTGATTGTCTGCTAGATTACAAGAAAAAAGATACTGACAGTACTTGTTGGTTCTTTAAAAAAAAATTAGGTAGATTACTTTCAGAAACCCTCTTTTTGCAACGTTATTTCAATATAACAGAGCCGTAGTCTTAGTGTACTCAATATCTAGACAGCCAACCATTGTTTTAGAATTGTTCAATTTTTTTAACTTCTGATAAAAACAGAATTAATGGTATTTTTGTAAATATTATACCTCCAAGAAATGGCTATACTTCCCAATCATATGTTGTGTGATATTTAAGAGGAATTATTTTGATATAATGTCATTAAAATATTCGTTGAAAAAAGTGCTATTCTAGCTTATACTTCACATTTTATTGTGTATGATAATTCAAATAAAAGATAATTAAGATTTATATTATATTTAATTGTTATAATTATAAAGAAAAACCTGGAAACAGTAAAAAACTGACTTTATTTTATTGACGTAGGGAAAATTTTGTCAAATATTTGAATAAAAAAACAATATAAAACAAAATAAACTATTTCTAATATAGTCACAAAAAGGCTTAATGAGTTTAGGAAATATTTCATTTACTAATCATGTCATTTAAACTCTATTACACAGAATACAGTGTAAAAAGATGTTCTCTTTAATTTTAAGTAATTTCAAATGCATTTTAATACCTTTTAATGATTTATTTTTTAAAACATCTTTTTATAAAATGTTATTGATTTTTGAAGTTATATATTAGAATGTTTTTAAATTTTGTTAACATTTTGTTTTAAATGTAGAAAATTGGTAATTCTAAACATTCAAAAAATGATTTTATTAAATTTTCATCACTTAAATTGCATGTTTGATGAAATTTTCAACTGATATTTCAAGAAAAATCGTTTAAGTTTTATTATATTTTACTTTGAATTGTTAAAAAAATATATTATTGTCAAAAAAGGAGAAGTTATGTTTTCCTCAAAAAAAGACCAAAAACATGAAAATTAACACGTGTAATGATAATTTTTTTCTTTCAGGTTTAATTTTAAGTAATTATTGAAATTTTTTGTAAAATGGATTTTATATAAAAAGTTTTAAAACTTGAGTTAAGTAGTTGTGCTAAAAAAGGTTGCGAATTTATGCAATTTTCTTGCAAAAAAAATTTTCTAGGATTTTAAAAATAGCAAAGGGTGTTATTAGACGTACTTACAGATACAATTGCTAAGTCATTTTGGCCAAACACTAAAATAAAGTTTTTACATCTGAGGGTCCACCCGTGATGAGTTTAAGTTTAACATTTAAAGTGTTCATGAAGCAAGTGCTACATTTGATGCAAAAATTTGATACATAGTTGGAATTACCAAGTTATTTAGAATCATGACCAAAATTTGATATAAAAAGTGCCTTAAAACTCCTATTTTTAAATTTGCTACAGTATAATTAAAATTTATTGACACAATTCTGTGCTAAACAAACATTTAGATTTGTTGGCATTTCTCTTAACAAAGATGGAGTTAATAAAACTCATACTTACAAAATAGAGATAAATTTCTGCTTTTTATACTGTTGTTATCAATTTTGCTTTTTAACAACTGAAAAACTTGCAGTTAAGGTTTAAAAATGTTGGACCAAATGTCTAAAAGATATTTTTCAGCTTATTTTAGTGCAACTAACATGACAGGCAATCAGAACTAGTGAGGAATAATTTAATATAGAAACACAACTTTAGGTGCCCTAAAATGGTTTTAGAGAGATGTATCATTAGTAATGCACAGTTGTATTCAGTATAATTTTTGTTATCAATGTTGTGCCAAAGTGCCTCAATAAAATGACCCTTAGAACAGGAGGAAACTGGTAGTGGATGTATCATTTATTAAATAATACATATATATCCAATTAAAAATATTTTGATTGTGTAATTGTAAAACAATAAAATATGTATAGTCTAAATATTTTTTACAGTTCTTTATTGATATTACAATTATAAATGATGACAATAGGAGCTCCTTTTAATCCACAAACAATAAAATATGTATAGTCTAAATATTTTTGACAGTTTTTCATTGATTTTATAATTACCAAAGAAGACCATTAGAGCCCCATTAAATCCACAAGCAATCAATAGGGCTATGAGGTGAAAGAGCATGCATTGATGTTCCTATTTGGCCATCATAAGTAGGTAGATTAGTAATTATACAATTCATTCATACCTCTTCTCATTGCAAATAAAAGGCTTCAGTTTGGAAAAAAAGCATGAGGCACTCTAAAATCAGAAGAAACAAATCATGTAAATAAGTGCCCTTTTAAATCTTCATGCCACCTATTGCTTTTAAAGGCAAAAATGCCTTCTTGTTAGGTTCCATATAATCATCATTTTATGGGGAATTGGAAATCTAATTACTATTTGGTATTGTGTGAGGGTCTACAAGTGTACACAAAAAGGGCAGGGGGAATGAAATATTTTCCCCTCATCAAAGATTATTTATATATATATATTGATGTTTAGATTAAAAGGAATAAATAAATTTGAAAAATATTTCTAGAGCCATTTCTTTTATTGTGATAGTAGTTTGATTTTTTTACATTCAAACAGTTACTTTAGAAAGCATCATTTATCACTTCTCTGGTCTGATCATACATAAATGTTCTCCTATTAAATTACCCAAGGATTGAGAAGATGATTCTATATATGTACCACTAAAAGGGCCCTTCAACATTGCCTATTTATC
The DNA here is from genome assembly GCF_053477335.1 of Acartia tonsa. Classification (NCBI taxonomy): domain Eukaryota; kingdom Metazoa; phylum Arthropoda; class Copepoda; order Calanoida; family Acartiidae; genus Acartia; species Acartia tonsa. The sequence goes on along the minus strand of NC_137270.1, from coordinate 49,446,597 downwards.
CTCTCAAACATGATACTATCTTGTAAAGAAATACTTTTACAATTGCTATTTTTATTTCATAGTAGGCTCTACTTGTCTATTCTATGATGATATGGGGGTGACTCCAAATAGGGGAAGGTAGTTCAATATTTACAGTACAAAGGTTTATTTTGTACAGCCTTCCCTTGTTCAAAGGCAGCCCCAAACCATCATAGACTATACAAAAAAAGGGCAGGGGGAATGAAATATTTTTCCTTCATCAAAGATTATTTGTATATGTATAATGATTTGGGGGTGCCTTGAAAAAGGGTAAGGCAGTACAAAAATTACCTCATCTGAGTAAATTATGTAGAACTTAACAAATCTTTATTGTCATAATAATAAATATGTTAAATAGAACATTGATACAGGAAAGGCATTATTTCCTATAAGTTATAATTGCAGTAAGTATATTTTCTAACTAAAATTTTTTCTGTATCAATGTCCTATTTTACAAAATCATTATTTTTTCAATAGCTATTTTATTTCATACTGGGCTCTATTTGTATAGTCTATGATGTTTTGGGGCTGCCTATGAACAAGGGAAGGCTGTACAAAATAAACCTTTGTACTGTAAATATTGAACTGCCTTCCTCTATTTGGAGTCACCCCCATATCATCATAGAATAGACAAATAGAGCCCACTATAAAATAAAAATAGCAATTGTAAAAGTATTTCTTTACAAGATAGTATTATGTTTGAGAGGATTAATAGGCAATGTTGAAGGGTCCCTTTTAGTGGTACATATATAGAATTATCTTTTCAATCCTTGGGTAATTTAATAGCAGAACATTTATGTATGATCAGACCAGAGAAGTGATGAATGATGCTTTCTAAAGTAACTGTATGAATGTAAAATAAATCAAAATACTATCACAATAAAAGAAATGGCTCTAGAAATATTTTTCAAATTTATTTATTCCTTATAATCTAAACATCTATATATATATATATAAATAATCTTTGATGAGGGGAAAGTATTTCATTCCCCCTGCCCTTTTTGTGTACACTTTTAGACCCTCACACAATACCAAATAGTAATTAGATTTCCAATTCCCCATAAAATGATGATTATATGGAACCTAACAAGAAGGCATTTTTGTCTTTAAAAGCAATAGGTGGCATGAAGATTTAAAAGGGCACTTATTTACATGATTTGTTTCTTCTGATTTTAGAGTGCCTCATGCTTTTTTTCCATACTGAAGCCTTTTATTTGCATTGAGAAGGTAAGAGGTATGAATGAATTGTATAATAACTAATCTACCTACTTATGATGGCCAAATGGGAACATCAATGCATGCTCTTTCACCTCATAGCCCACTGTGGGCTAGAATTGAATCAAGACAAAAGTAAGTGCCGAGCCCTGGGACCTATGTATTGTGAAAAAAGACATAAAACCATGATGATTCCAGGTAAAACCAAAATATTTCAGCGGGGGCTTTTTGAGAAAATTATATTTGAATATTTCAAGTTCAATTTTCACCTGCTAGGAGTTGCCGCATAATCATGACAAGAAAAGCAAATATTATTTATTTTAAATTTTGAACAACTATGCTTTTATGAAGTCCTTCTTAAAACCTCTCTATGTATGATTTATTTAAGGCTGAATTTCCGTGACCTTAGCAAAGCAACTGATAAAAATGGCCATTTATTAACTCCCTTCAGGAGTTGTTTTATGAAGAACTTTATGAAAGCAAAGTTGTTCAAAATTTAAAATAAATAATATTTGCTTTTCTTGTCGTGATTATGCGGCAACTCCTAGCGGGTGAAAATTGAACTTGAAATTTTCAAATCTAATTTTCTCAAAAAGCCCCTGCTGAAATATTTTGGTTTTACCTGGAATCATCATAGTTTTATGTCTATTTTCACCATACATAGGTCCCAGGGCTTGGCACTTACTTTTGTCTTGATTCAATTCTAGCTTACAGTGAGCCCAATTGATTGCTTGTGTATTTAATGGGGCTCTAATGGTCTTCTTTGGTAATTATAAAATCAATGAAAAACTGTTAAAAATATTTAGACTATTCATATTTTATTGTTTGTGGATTAAAAGGAGCTCCTATTGTCATCATTTATAATTGTAATATCAATAAATACATCCACTACCAGTTTACTCCTGTTCTAAGGGTCATTTTATTGAGGCACTATGGCACAACATTGATAACAAAAATTATACTGAATACAACTGTGCATTACTAATAATACATCTCTCTAAAACCATTTTAGGGCACCTAAGGTTGTGTTTCCATATTACATTATTCCTCACTAGTTCTGATTGCCTGTCATGTTAGTTGCACTAAAATAAGCTGAAAAATATCTTTTAGACATTTGGTCCAACATTTTTAAACCTTAATTGCAACTTTTTCAGTTGTCAATAAGCAAAATTGATAATAACTGCATAATAAGCAGTAATTTATCTCTTATTTTACAAGTATTAATTTTATTAACTCCATCTGTGTTAAGAGAAATGCCAACAAATCTAAATGTTTGTTTAGCACAGAATTGTGTCAATGAATTTTAGTTATACTGTAGCAAATTTAAAAAGGAGTTTTAAGGCACTTTTTATATCAAATTTAGCAAAATTTTTGTCATAATTCTGATTAACTAAGTAATTCCAAATATATATCAAATTTTTAAAACTTGCTTTGCGATCACTTTAAATTCTATTAGTATAAATATGCAGTCACAGGAGTCATTCAAAATTTGAGAACTGGATAAACATACTTTTTGATTTGACTTGGCCACAATTTTGTAAGGATATTGAAAAGAAATGACAACATATGAAAAAGTTTCAGCTTTGAGAATTAAATTTTTGCACCACAATTTAAGCCAAATTTTAGTCAAAATTACAAATAACAAGAGTCAATATAACTTGCTTCTAGAAAAAAATAAAAACAAATCGATGATAATAATCAATTTTTGCCCTTTAATCTTTTATTAATATTCAATATATAACAGAAAACTTAAGTATCTATTTTCAACACAGCAGCTCTAAGTTAAACTAAATTCAAACATGCTGTACTAAATTAACCATTACTTGGACTAAAGTAAAATTTGATATAGGGAAAAAAAATCTATGGAAATATTTTTCATGAAAATATATGTTGACTAAAATGTTTCCCACTTCTATGAGTAAGTTGAGTTGCTGTGAAGCTGATGAGAAACTCATTTTTCTTAGCAAACTCTTTCATACTAACTAACCTGAATGTAGATGAGCTACTTAATTAGAGCAGCTGCAGCCCCTTATTAACAAAAAGCCACAATTAACAATGGAAATAAAGCTGTGTAAAATAGCAATTGATTTCATGGCATAATATTATTATTATGTTATAATTTGATTTGTTCCCAATTCCTGTTGAAGTCATATGGTGTCTAGAATGAAGAAATATTTAGAAATATATAATAATTGCAACTTTTTTTTTCAGATTTTCATAGCTCTATGAGTATTACATTAATGTGTAAATATTCTTTTAAGTATTTAGAAACAAAACTATTTTTTTTTCAACAATCGTTTTTGTTATCAGATTTTTAATATTTCTAATTCCTGAAAGGTTTCTCCAAACTTTTCTTCTCTTATTTTCATGGTGGCATTAGCTCCTGGTTCTAACTTATCAAACTTGATGGTCAAATACTTATCTCTATCTGGTCTGAAAAAAAATATTGTCATTTTCTCTCTATCAAGACTGATATAGATTAAAATGTTTAAACAGAAAGTATAGGAAGTATAACCTGTTTTGCTCATGAACTGTTCCAAGTAGATGAGATAATTCATGGAGTATTGTAGGTCCTGAATTAGATTTAGAATTTCTAACTATATCAAGTACTATTGAGAATGCCTAATCAATACAACTTTTGGAGAGAGTGAATTTTAAAAAAATCATCAGTTTTTGTTACTTAAATTTGCTATCAAATGTATGTATACTAAATTTTATTTATTATTTATTTTAGATTTATAACTAGAGAATGTATTAGAAATCAAGTCAAAGCAATCTAACAAATTTAGATTTTAACAAATAAAATGGAAAATTTGTTTATATGCAATTTCTTGGATTTAAATTAATGGCATTAGCATCCTTTTAGCTTATTTCAATATATTTGCTTTTAAAGGACGTCCATGGGGGGGGGGAGGTAAAAGGGTGATTACCCTCCCCCCCCCAAAAAAATTAGTTTTCATATTATCCTCCCCATATAAAATTTACCCCTACCTTGGGGGTGTTATAGGCACCTCCATCTGTTTAGGAAGGGGTATTTACCACCCCCACAACATAAATAATTCCTAACAAAAATTTCACATTTTTACTTCCACTATCAAGATATTTAATCACCGCCCAAAATCAAAAGACTACATAGTTTCACCAATTTAAACAGTTCTGAACCATAATAAAAAATACATGTTATTGTTTGTTATGGCCTTTTAATTAAACAATGCACTGGGTGTGTATAGACAATGCCTATTCAAATTGTAAAATTTTCCCAATTATTAAGAATTAATTATTAGCTTCCATAAAATAGATAAATCAACTTAATCAAATATTTCAGTATATATTTAAATCTTTTTTTCTAGGGGCAATTTTTCTGCCAGGGTGATGCAACTCTCCCAAAAACTAGTTAAAAACCTTTCAGGACCTATTTGAAGCAACACTTTAAAGGAGAATCATATTGGTTCATCTGTTAGCAAGACTTGTAAGTTGAAATTTTTAAGGGGGGGTAATTTTTTTAAGGCGGGTAATTACCACCTCCCCCCTGAAATAGATTATGGAAGGGTATTTATTTACCTCTCCCAACATATTTCAGGGGGTAATTATGTACTTGGATGTAAAAAGATTTAAAGCAACTATTTTATTTAATAAATTTATTATTACCTTTATCTACAAAACATTTGTTACCAAGTGTTAGTTTACTGACTGGTTCTTTAAATCCTAAAATGCATTAGAATAATAAAACCATTTTGAATCATATTCATATTAATTAATTTCTTAATTTAGGTATAGTTAAGAAAAGGGTCATTTTTGTGTCTGTAAAAATTAATCATTAGATTTGATTTGGTAAAAATACAATAATAATAAAGTTGAGGTTAAGTATAGTCAAAACTTAACCTCAAGAAAGCACCAAGTTTGAACAGAAAAATTATTATTTACACCTTTTTTTAATTTCTAAAGCTCTTCAACCCCACCCAACCTCCCATTACATAAAGTATAAAGATATCATTTCTTTGTGACTAGACTACAGAATAATACCTATTGATGCCTTGCAATCCTGTTCTTTGTAAATTTCAACTTGCTGTGCATAGAACGTGTCTTCACTTGATTCATCTATGAATCGAATACAGCCTGAAGCAAAATGTAATATACTGGTAATATTATTTCCTTTTAATGATTAGCTTCAATGCCCTATCACAACATTCTAAAGTTGCCAAAAATATAAGATATTTAAAAGGAATGTTCAAATGCGCCTAGGAAAATATTTTAATTTAATTTTATTTAGGTTAACCTCTGAAAATTTAGGTTGACTGATTTTATAAAGGCATTTGTTAGTTGTACTTGTTTAGGTTGACCTACAGAATAAATCAGTCAACCTCTAAAAGTTGTTTGTAAACTGGCATAGAACTTACCCTATAGCACAGAATTTAAACAAAATTTGAATTTTTAAATCTAAACCAAGCCTTAGCTATCCATAGCCACCCTCATCAATGCAGCTGTGGCTGAACCCTGCTATATAAAGGTGCAGTTTCAGAGAAGATAAAACTATATCGAAATAGAATGGCTATGAAACAATAAAATTCTTTATAGAGAAGTAATAGTAACAGCAGCAGGTCTCAGCAATAGCAAATTTTAAGTTTAAATATTGTTTTTTGTTTGTTTGATATTGTTAATAAATACATTTGATAACCACAAATGTTTTATTTCTTTAATATTAAATTTTATTAAAATTCAAATGGAGATTGTAATAAACCATTGTTTATAACTGTTCTTATTTTAAAATTGTATATATTAATTACCATTAGTTTGAGTTTCAATAATTTGCATTTGTGATTTTATCAATTCCTTTTCTTTCGGAGAGAACCTAAATTTATTTCAATTAGAATATTTAAACAAAAATGAAAATTTTTGAAAAGTTATTTAGGATTCTTAAAAATCTGGATTTAAAGGCCATTTAAAGTAAGCCCAATGCTCTAGGAAACAGTTCATCTGATATGTGTTTAAAAATTGAATTTAAAAATGAGTTTGTTTAAGATAAGATTTTGAAATATAAATTTTAAAACACTTACGGTCTTCCATTGACATTATATTCACCCATAAATCTGTAAGGTATCAAGCCTGATTCCCATCTTGCACTTTCATCCCTATTAAATCACTTTAGTAAGAAAAAACAATATTTTTTTCTGTAACTATTTTTTTTGGTTTAAAAATTTACCTTACAAAGGAATTTCCAACATCAAGGTCAAGTCCTGGAATATTATATTAGCAATTAATTGTGACGTATCATATTTATACTCTTTACCCAATTTTTTCTACTGAGTTATTTTTTTTGTTGAGGGGGGGGGGAGGAAAAGAGGTGTAAACAGAAAAATTCCTATTGTTGTACTTTGCAAGTTTTAAATTAATGAGGAACTGTTGCAATTTATAGCATTGTAAAAAATTATTATTATGTTCTTTACGCACAACAAAATTTATCTGATGAAAGACTATGGACTATGAAAAATCTTAAACCCTATTCCAAGGGGCGTAAAATAATTTCTATTCAAGTGGAGGGGGGGGGGGGGACTTTAGGGAAATATTAAGTTACTTTTTTTTACCAGGTATACCTGCCAATGTGCATTCTAAGGTAAAAAAGGTTTCAAACAAGTAAAGAAAGTAGTAAGGAATGTATTTTATTAGTTCAGCACCTTTTAAAATATACCTGGATTTCTAATGGATCCTAAAGTAAAAGTTTCTATAAGCTATACAATACTTTTTGAAATTGTGTAGATTTTAGGTTTGAAGGGGAAATGGAAAAAGTAATACTTTTTAAATTAAATTATTAAGTCTAGTGTCATCCAATCCTAAATAACTTTTTCTACATTTTAAAAAAGAGGCATTGTTGATGTTGATTTAATTAGATGAAATACAAAATAAGGAAACAAATAATTATAAAAAAGTTCATGATTACCTTCAATTTCATAATCACTATCCGCCAAAGGAAAGGGAACTGAAAAATTTAATATTTATTAGCAGGGTTCCAAAAAAGTTGCACCTTTAACAGCAGGTGAATAAACTTATTTCTGCAACTTAAATAAGCCTGCATGACATACACCATTCTGCTGAAAGACTGCCACAATACCCCAAATTAATACCTCTAATAACAATCATTAAAAAATTGTAGCCATTTAAAAATGTCATTTTATGAACAATCTAAATTTTAAAAGATTTCCATTGCTCATAATAGAAATTACAAATCCAAATTATAAGCTCATCTTCAGCAGCTACTCTTAGGTTGTCAGTTACTGATTATGTTTTGGCAATAAAAACAACACATTTCATAAAAAAAATCTCTGAAAAAATGGGTATTTTATTGTAAATATAATTAGCTACTGCCAATTTAAATTTATGACAAAATAGGCTTATAATTTTGTTTCTAGGCTACCTAGTTTAATTTATAAATTTCTATCATGGGCAATGAAAATCTTTCAAACTCTTATTGTACATAAAATGTTATTTTTGAATGCCAACAACTTTTTTGTTATTAAAGTTAAAGGCTTCAATTTAGCAGTATCTAGTCTACTTGTGGCAGTGCTTTAGCAGTTAGAATGTTGTATTTCTTGCAGGCTTAAAGGGACTGTGAACGTAAATATCAAATCTTAACATTATCTCATTCATAATATCTCACAGATAGAGCAAAACGCGCTTTTGTTTGCTTAAAAAATGGCTTTTTCCGACGATTTTTATAAGGTACAGGGAAAGGAAGGAATTTTCCGTATTATATAAAATGTGAATTAAATTGCTTTTTTCTCCCATTATAGCTAAAATTAAACTTTTTCACATAGTTCTTGATTTTTCCTAACAGTTAAGCTGACTTTTAACATAATCCTTGCTTTAAACCAATGTATAGTTACTTAGAAATCGATAGAATAAGCAATATTTTTTATTGAAAACCAAATACAATAACAAACCTAGAAACAGGTTTTTTTATTAGTATCGAATTAACTTTAGAAGGCCCATCTCTCGCCCACCTTTAATTACAAATTTGTAAATAATAAAGACGCAATATTTCTGTATAAACAGTCTGATAAAAGTGTAAACTAATTCTCGAAAGTGGGTTATTTATTGTCCAACACAATAAAAAAGGATATTATTATTTTAAATAACCTATGAGATTCAACCCTTTGTAGACAGTAAGGTATTTTTTTTGTCAATAATAAGAATTTAAAATAGGTCTTTATTACCTAATTACTACAATATAAAAAAAAAAATTGGCAATTTTATATCATAAAATAAATCCTTAACCCTTAATGGTCGGGGGGGGGGGGCGTTGAACGCCCCCCATCCGGTTTTTTCTATCTCATTTTCTGTGTGTGAAAGATAAAGAGCCCAAACTGCGTGACTTTTTAAGTTTGGGTATGACACATAACCGAGAGTTAATATTAATTTTTTGAATATCTCTATCCTGGCGGGCACAGGATGCCAGCAAACCTGGCAGGGTCATCCAGGTAAAGAGCAAAAATATTTTTTGACTTAAAAAAACCATTTTATCTTACCAAAATACTAAAATATCCTCTAGTAGTACATCCTCATATTAAATACAGGTGTTCAAATCAATTTCAGGTTCCAGGTATGATCCTGCAGGTCCTGATCCTCCAGGTCTCCAGAAATCTTTAAATGGCTCCTGTGGCCTCAATTTTTGACTTAGAGACTTCAAATTTAAAACTTAAGCTTTTCTTACATGTCTACATAACGTATTAAAATTTCATAAAATTCCGCCGCCAAGTACAGCTGCGGCCGCTGAAATTTATATTTTGAAATTTGAAATATAAAATTTACTTAAAGAAAAACATTTTCTGCAAAAAATTTTTATTCTAGCTTAAAAAATAAAAAAATTACATCCGTAAAAAAGGACCTAAAAACAAAGGTTGTTAAATCAAAGGGTGAAGGAAGCGAAAATTGACCTTAACTTACTTAAGGTCGGAAATTCATCATAACACAGGGGACTTACACAAAAAATTTTAGCCCTCTAGCTCTAATAGGAACTGAGATAACATGGGGGGGCGTTGAACGCCCCCCCCCCCCAACTGATTAAGGTGCGGCAAGGGGCCTGACTGTAAAGGGTTAACAGTAAGTAAATTGTTTCAACTATATATGACAAGTTAAATATCCCTACAAACATTATAAGAAACAAAAACGTTCAGATTTTCCCTGTTTTTTCATTTTTCCCTCCCAAAATACCATAAAATCAAGGCATTATTCCTGGATATTTTTGTTAATAGGACGGTTTTGGTTGATCAGTGTAGTGAAATGTGCTTAGAAAATGTTAAGATTTGATAATCAGATGAGAAATTTTTACGTTCACACTCCCTTTAAAGGAAGATTGCAAGAAATACACTTCTCTAAATCTGAATTACTATCACAAGTAGACCAGATAGTGCTAAATTGAAAGTTTTAATGGATAAAAGCATTTAAAAATGTTATTTTGAAATTTTTAGCACTCATAATATATATTTCAATTTTGAATTACATCTGATAGAAGCAAAATTATAAGCTTATTTTGGGCATAAAGTTAGGGTGCCAGTTATCACATAAAAATGGTCAAAATCTCTGAAAAAAATACAGTTAACCTTCTGTGAACAATGAGAGTACTGTAATGTATGAATTCTAGATTTCAAGATCAGAAGGCTGAATATGCTCAAAAACCAATTACAGCTGAGCATTTGTAGGTACTTTGTTTCGGCTAGTATTATTCCCTTTCAAACAGAATTTCAACCAAATTTTTATAAGAGATTTGACTAAGAAAAGCAATATTTAATTCTAAAAATGTAATCAACTACTAACACTCTAATGTTGTGCCCAAAATAAGCCTAAATTTTTCTTCCAGCTGAGGTAATTTATTATTGAAACTTCTATCATAGGTTCTGGAAAACTTTCAGAATTTTTATCTACCACAGATGTAATTTTAAAATGCCTACCACTTTTAAAATTAATGCTGAAGGCTTCAAATTTTGGGCATTGGGTCGATTGAGGCAATCTTTCAGCAGTTAGAGATGGGTAGAGTTTAGCTGATGATTAGTATAGCTCAGGGTGGCTGCTAGAATGTGGCTGAGAATGGTTGGAGTAGCTGTTATCTATTAAAAGTCATTGATGCAGCTTTCTCAAATCTGCACTTTTTTTCAGTTGGAGTGCATAAATGATTTAGTTGCAGCTTAAGCTCCAGCTTCAGTAAAGCTTATGGTAGGCTGTAGGCAGCTATGGCTTAGCAAGAGGATTAATGTATGGTTTAATCAAAATTTGTTGGCAGCTGATGCTTGGGCTTTTTGGGTAGCTTTGAAAATATGTGTTAAGCTGTTGATTTCAAGGTAGAAATTTAAAGTAAATATTAGGATACCTGAAATTGGTATAAACAGGAAGACCAAAATTATAAGTTGTAAAATCATTGTATTTGTCTGAAAAATAATTCAAGTTTAGATGAAGAGCAAAATTATTTTTCCTGAGACTTACAATAAATCATTGTATTGAGTAATTGTATAATATAATTCTAGGTTCCACCAATCCTGGTGGCCAGAGCTGCGATCCAAATTCCAGGGTTATTTTCAAAAGTGCCAAAGAATACTCTTTCTTCAAAAAAAAAGATAATAATCTGCTTATCTTTAATAGCAGCTTTGAAAATCCTATTTCCCTAATAGCTTTGCAGAATCAGATTGACTGACCAACTGGCTGACAAATGGAATTATTGACTGTAAGAAAATGTAAATTACATGTTTAATAATATCAAATCTAGGTTTATGGCAAATTATTACCATCATAAATTAGTCTATAATTAGGGTCAGCCCTTCTGTAATATAAAGATATTTTTGTTGATTTAGACTTGTCAGAATTTTTTCCTATCAATTCCAAACTTTACATTCCTATAAAAAATAGGTACAATTTAAGAAGCATGTCAACTCCAAACATCCATTAAAAAAAATGCTGATTTTTAATCTTTTTAGCAACAATTTCTTATGTGTTAAAATTATGCAGTTTATCTATGTTTTTGAATAAGTATTACTATTAAATGAAGGTATAAGATTATAAACAAAACATCTGTATAATCAAATCCTAAAGACAGAAGTCTGTCCTTAAACAATGTCCTGTTTTTTGCAAAAAAATTACTTACAATTTTGTTAGATATTTTATTCTGCTTATTCAGTTCTGACACTCTACAAGTGTTTAGGTTTGACTTTGTTACCATTCCAGAGTTTGCTTTTATGAATTGTGACATATGCACCACCAAAATAGTCATTATGCTGTTTTTGGGAAAACAGGACAGCCATACATCCAAAAAATATGATTTTCAAGTCTTGATATTTTTAAAACTACCTGGTAGAAAATTTCAATTTTAAAGATTCAAAGATGTCTTATTATGTAGTGTAAACTATTGAACAGAAAAAAATATGCAGCTTACTTAATTCAAGTTTAAATGAACTTCTTGCAACTACCCCTTTATTTTTGAATAATAAGAATTGAACAAAAGTGATCAACAGCATATGTATAGTGGCCAGGCTTGATAATTCTCTTGGCTAGGAACAATAGTTTTAAAAACAATTTTGACCAATTAAGAAATTTCTTTTAAGGAATTTGTTTTGCCACCACATAAGGGACCCGCTAAATTCCCCAAAATTTTAAGGGATTTTCTTAAGGACACTAAACATTTTACTTTGATTTTTGATATATCTTTGGAGTTCTTGGTCTGATTTTCAAAACTTTTGTGGTGGAAAATGGCGGTGAACAAAAGTCACTCAGTTTTAGCCCACTATCTTTAACACACAAAAAATGAGTTAGAAAAAACTGGAGGGGGTGGGGGAATTCAAGGCCCACCACCATGGCAGTTAAGGGTAATGATTTTAACAAATGCTCTTTAAATCTTCTTGTCTGTGCTCTTTTCTATGATTTTTTTTGTGTTTCACTGCTTAACCTTATGGATGTTATCATCCTTGTTTTATGTACACATGTAGTTATAGGACAATAAAAAGTAATAATTTTATAAGAATAAAAGAATTTCTCAGAATATTGAATAACTACTCAGTCATTAGAAAGTAAAGACATATCAATTTGCAAAGAAAAAATGGGAAGAGTATTAATGCTGTATTTGATTCATTGTGATGCTACATTGACATAGAAAGTTAATAAAAGATTGCTTAAATTGTCTCATCATTTAAATATAAAACATTTGTTATTAAATATAACAAAATATATCACTTAATTTTGAAACAAAACTTCACTTCTTTTGAAATATAAATGAACACTGGGAAAATCTGATTAAAACTGATCAGCTTTCACCAAGAGTAGACTAAAACACACGCACACACACACACACACAGCTTTCACCAAGAGTAGACCAAAACACACACTCACACTCATGCACACACACACATGGACAACTTGGTTTAGTGAATGCTGTTAAAATAAAAAGTACTTTGCTCATGATTTTAAATATAGATTTTAATTAAGGGATTTAAAAGAAAACTAAAAAGAAAATATTTTAGGGGAAAGTTTGGGAGGGGGGGGGGTCAAAAACCCATGAAAAATTTTAAATGATCTTTTTTTTGGTGGGGGTTGGGGTTTATTTTTTCTAGGGGTGATTTTTCTTGGGAGGATAATTGTACCCTCCCACACAAAATAGTTATAAACCATCCCTGAACATATAAGAAGCTTCATTGTAAAGGAGAACCATATTAGTTCAATGGTTAGCAAGATCTTTTGGTACAGAAAGACAGACAAACATCCTGGTACTTTACAATAAAGCTGATATATTTATATATGAAATCAAGTTATGGTAACTTTCTCCTGCGAGCTAGCTATGAGAACCAATTTTTTAGTATGATGTACACAAATCTTATGTTTTCATAAAGTACACAATAACCTTGCATTTGGTAATATTTTTTCTTCAGTTATAGATAGATAGTAGAATTTAATTAATACTAGTTTTTTAGAAGCAAATCTTTTCTAAAGTTAGCATAAAAATATAATGCATAACATAATTATTTTTAGTGGGGAAGCTACTCTATAATTCACTGTGTCACTCAGTCTGTTTGTAATGCCAGTGGTAAATGAGATTTACTCAGCTGTTATCAAAGCTAGACCTTTAGGGTTTTTAGGGTCAACAGTCTTATCATTTGAGTTTGTAACATCTATAGAAGTCCGACTGCTTTAAAACAGCTTTTTAGTTGCTTTAACTTTTACTTATTTTCACATATCTATAGTGTTTATGGTCCGATTTTCAAAAAAAATGTGTGCAAGAGATTCAAAATTAAGTTTCCTGTATTTCTATATTTTTTATTTTCTCTCCTGCCTTAGAAGATAGATTGCTGATTATTTTTGTGAAGGTTTAATTTTCTTAAGAGAATCCTGTATATGACTACTTTTTTTTCTTCTTTTTCTTTCTTCCTTTTTTGAATGACCATTAAAAACCATTTTTGATTTACTTTGTCTGTTTGTCAATTCATATTTTTTCGCTACTCATGGATGTTGTCATCCTTGTTAATATTAAAAGTTTTTTAGGTAAATACTTTTTTTAATTTTTATAGTTTTAAGTCACTAAAAGATCTTAACACTCTACAAAATCACGTCAGAAACTAAACTAACCAACTAGATATCTTAGCTGGGTGTCTCTACCATTCCTAGGTCAAAGAAATCACAAAATTACAATAAAGTCGAAACAGCTTTGAATAAGAACTCAACTGTGTTTATGTGTAGCTTAAATTTTCTGTAACCCGTGACAAAAATTTTTATGTAAATTACAAAAAAAATTTTGGAGTGAACTTTTTCAGGGAGTAAGGGCACAGTGCGATCTTTTGCCAAAAAACGGGACATTTAGAGTAGACAGAAGTAAACTTCAATAAATAAGCTTGTATTTGAAGAAATGATGTAATTTCTTTTGCTTTAACTCAGAAATAACTTAAATTTTGCCTCTGTTAACTTCTAATGTGCATTTGGTAAATACGTCTTGCTGTTTTGGAGGAGCAAAGCTACCCTATTTTTAAAAAATCTATAAAACTTCATAACTTTAGTTAGGATAGGAATATTTTAACAAAATCAACGTCTATGTAAATATTTCTTCAATGCAAACAATGTTTGTGAACAAGAATATAGCGTCAGGTGCACCCTTTTTGAGTCCCGGCATTTTTAGGTAGGTCCAGTATGAGTAAAATAGGACACTTATAAGGCATGTTTTTAAATATTTTTTTACAGATATAAACAACAATAACATAATTTTCAAAACACTTTTGATTTTGTGTTAATACCTTTATTCTAAGTCTAGCTATCTTCATTTAAAGTTTGTATAAGAATATAAGCATAATTACTTAAATTATATTCTCTCTCAAACGTATATTTCTCTCTCTCTCTGATGCATATAAAATGTTTTTGCAATATTATAATTAATCCCCAAATTTGAATTTCTGCTGGACCAAAACCAGTTAGAACTACAAATTTTTTTAGAACACATGAAATTTAGCAAATTTAATTGCTAAAATAAAAGTATCTTTAAGTCATCTTTATTTAACGACTCCTTTATCCTTTAAATGTCCATTAAAACCGCAAGAACGGCAAAAATCGTTAAAAATCACGCCAACGGCGGCAAATAACGGCGAAACGGTTCGCCAAAGGCAAATGATGCATAAGTCAAGAAAGATCCGCCTTAAAAAGTTTAAAAATATTGCAGAGATGACTTTGGGCTCTAAAATGACTCCTTCCCCCTCTAACGAAGGAAAATTTGAAATTAACAAGAACGAAAATGTTCAAACCATGCAATGTAAAATGCTCAATTACTCAAAAACGGCCGGGAGGCCCCAGGTTGTGAAAACTGTTTTATACACAATACATGTTTCATATTAATATTATTATTGGAAAACCCGGGGCCTCCAGGCCGTTTTTGGGTAAAATTAAGAAAACTGATTTTTTGGGGTTAAAAATCTTAATATTTTTGGTGAAATTTTCTCACAAAATGTCATTTTACACCACCAAAAAAATATTTTTTTTAAATTTTTCTTTAATTATACATTAGCACAGGTATCTGAAAAGTACCTAAATCAAAAATTATTTGCATAAGCTGAACATAAATGTATTTTTTGTTGCTTTGAAAAAATTGTGTAAGAAAATCTGGAAAATCATCAAAACTGAAAAGAAATTTTTCACTACCCTTTTTAGAAATAGCATAAATCCGCCAAAAATTAATATTTTTTCAAAAATTTCTTTTCTAGCTGTCTACTTACAGCCATTATTAGGTCCTAGGATAGATAAAAGTCGATTTAAAATGTTTAGGATGTCCCGATTTTTTTCAAAAGATCGCACTGTGAAGGGAGGGGACAATGGATCGAATATTCAATTTTTAGGAGTCTCAGACTTTGGGTACTGGCTTAAAGGGAATGTGCAAGAATTTAACAGTTTCTGGCTGACTTTGGTTACCTGCGCAACCAATGCCGCAACTCGTGTGTTAGTTTTGAATATCTAGCAGAAAAGTATCAATAAACTTAATTTGTTATGATGTGGCTGGTTTTAACAATTTTTTTCTCTCCAGAAAATATCATTTCATAGATAAAAACTTTATTGTGATATTTGTTTAATAACCATTCTAAGAACCAAGCTTTTTTTTTACTGAATTGCAGATCTTACTTAACAGACACAACTAGCTAAACAACAGCAAGAAGGTCAGTAGAATTTGAATTTCCAAATGTGTACACAGATTCCTCAGTGTTTTCTCATACTTTTCAATATTTTAATTTTTAAAATTTTGATTTTTTTGTTGTTGGAAGTTTGAAGCTTTTTTAGCTGGTAGTTGATATTGAGATATGATGAGGAAACACCAAGGAAACTGTGTACACATTTGGCAATTAAAATTCAACTGACCAGCTAAACCACTACAAGGAGGCATTTCTGCACAACGACAAATATTTTAAATAGCCTAAAACCTGCACTGGGAAAATATTATACTTAAAAGGGGTGAGGTCTTTCTTTGGGTTATAGTCCTGTATGTTGATTGCACAACCTTTGTCTGGAAGTTCTACAGGTAATAAGTTTTGCCTGTTCAGTACCCCCTACTGCTGATATCTTTGTCAAGCGCCTGACATAGCTGCACTATGTAATACTGCACAGAGTGGTCCCCACACTTATATTTCCATGTAGGGAGGGAGGGAGGGGACATTGGGCTGTTTATTAAGGGACTTTTAGTGCATTTTGATTGGTTTGTTTATACAGTTTGTCCACATCTCTTGACAATTATAATCCACAGAAAGGAAAATTTTGTGCATCATCATTGGGGATGTACATCAATTCATCGCCCATTGTCTTATCACTTTAAATGCCTGCATATTTCATTGGATAATAAAATATAAAATTTTTAATTTAGATAATAAAATATGAACGAACAATTTTAAACTGCAAAGAAATGATAACCAATGTTTTTTGGTTTGATTGCATGGTATGACAGCTGCACCTATACCAGGGAGGGAGGGGACATTGCACTGTTTATTACACTAGTCCCCAAAGTTTTATAGTAACGTTTTCTTAGGTGAGTGTTCAAACATTTCAAACACTAAATTTGATCTGTTGAAGAGATAATTTTGTGTGGCATCAATGGGGATGCATATCAATTTATCGACCATTGTCTTATCCCTTTAGATCCCTGGCCTATCTTCTTTGTGTGCAAGACTCGTCTGTGCTTATAGTTCTCAACACATTTTCCAGTATGGCTTAAAAAATAGTACCGGTTCTTAACCATACGAAATTTTTTTATCAAGCATCATAATATATCCAGTTTTCTATGAATATAAAAATGTGATGAACTGAATTTAGTTTCCGCAATCAGGGACACATGGATGGTCAATCTGAAAAATTAATTATTCTGCAGATTAAAATTAGTGGTTGAAACGTTTGAACACTCAACTAAATAAAACAACCAATTAAAGATCACAATAGTCCCCAAAGTTGCTAATCCAACTAATAAGAAAACATTAATGTAAAACTTTGGGGACTAGTGTAATAAGCAGCCCATTGTCCCATATCTCTCTAAAGATAAACTAACATTGTAAAAAACAGTGAAGTATTATGCATAAAAAAAACTAAATTATTATAGAATTATGGATTATTTATGGTATTCATATTCAATACAGCAACATTTATGCTTTTATGAATATCAAAACTTATAATGTATGTAAAAAAAAAATATTATTCCATTTGCCTATCCCTAAAGTCAAGATTCATTTTAAAATGCGCATCAAAATAGAATTACATAAGATACATGGTTATGATTTTTTACAAGCCAAGCTGTTTTTTAATTAGGGAAGGTCCGTCCGTCCGTACAGGTTAGCCATTTAGGCATGTCCTATCGATTTCAAACTTGGCATGGTGATTCCTGTAATAGTTAGGTATAATTTAGAAAGTGAAGCAACTCTAGAATTGTTACCAGTAATTTTTGGTGGATTAGGACCAGTTCCCAGCCATACTGAAAAATTATGTCTAGCATCGTATTATATTTAGTTTTCTATTAATAGTTATTTCTTGTATCGTATTTTAAACAGTTTTCTGGGAACAAAAAAAACTGGATTTAATCTTATGATTGTACATTTTTTCTAGTTTATATCAGAGATCTAAAGGGATAAGACAATGGCCTGTAAATTGTTGTACATCCCCAATGATGATACACAAAATAACCCCTTCTGTAGATTAGAACTAGTGGTTGAAATGTTTTAACACTTAACTTTATGATCAAACCAATCAAAATTTCCTAAAGTTGTTAAGCCAACAAATAAGAAAACGATACTTTAATACTTTGGGGACTAGTGTAATAAACTGTCTGATGTCTCCCCCCTCCCTGAGTTTAAATACAACAATATAACAATCGATTTATTATTACATGGATGTTGCAACAGATTTTCATGTACTCTGATAAAGTGATGCTCAATACTCCCCTTACCCTATTCTCATAAAGAGCTTCACGAACAGACCAATAAATGAGGTCTATATTAGCAAGCCAAATTGTTGACAAGTTTTCCCCTGTAGTATATCCATGTATATCCTATATCCCATGGACATAACTAACCAGACATATTTTCCCCTGTTAGTATATCCATGTATATCCTATATCCATAACATAACTAACCAGACAAATTTTCCCCTGTTAGTATATCCATATATATCCTATATCCCATGGACATAACTAACCAGACATATTTTCCCCTGTATAGTATATCCATATATATCCTATATCCCATGGACATAACAAACCAGACAAATTTTCCCCTGTTAGTATATCCATGTATATTCTATATCCCATGGACATAACATAACTAACCAGACAGGTTTTTATTTTTATTGCCTAACATTTTCATTTTAGCTTCATTCTAACCTCCATTATCAACTGTCAGGGATCTGAAGGGATAAGACAATAGCTGATAAATTAATGTACATCCCCAATGATAATAAATAACATTATATCTTCTGTTTAGAATTAGTGGTTGAAACATTTGAACACCCAACTAAACTTACTAAAGTGCCTAAAAGTGTTAAGCAAACGAATAAGAAAACCTTATTATAAAACTATGATTAACTATTATTTGCAGAAGTTACTTTAATTATTACCAGCGGCTGCATATCTAGAATATAAATTCTCAATACTAAATAGGTCAGGGAAAAGCAGAACTTTATAGCTTAAACCTATCCCAAAGCTTAAATTTAAAAGAAAACAGCCCGAGACACATGTAAACCTTCCCTTGAATGAAGTTAATAATACATTTTATAATACAAAGTAAAATGATGTCTGTCTGTCCGTCTGTCTCGGTAACCACTGAACCAATCGGATTCTAATCTTCAGGGAATATACCTACTGGTCCTGTGGTGGTTTAAAACTATTTTCTTGGGGGGTGTGACACCCCCAACCCCTCCCCCCCAAAAAAAACAAAAAATCCCACCGCCATTTTTAAAAATCATTTAAAATAGTGGTGGAGTGGATCCAGGTAATAAAAGACGTAATTAAACCTCTTGGAGTAATGCCTCTAGAGGCAGAGCCGATCGATAGTATCCTATAAACGCAGCCACCACCCCCCCCCCCACTCTATTTTAATTAGATAGAAAAAGGATGAAATTTTTTGTATGTCTAACTAATGCAGTGGGTCGTAACCCTTCAGGTTTTACTTTAATTTAGGAGGGTGGAAGGGGGGGGGGGGGAGGAGGGTATTTGACTTGGAACTTTGACAGATAATGCAATTAGAACAATAAATGAGTTGGGGGAGGTATAATTTCTGCTTAACTTTGATTGTAACAGAAATTACACAAACCTCTAAACTAAAATCAAAAGCATTTCTGTAAATAAGGGCTTTACTTATGTCTTTTTCTTTTTCTTTATCTTAATTTCTTTAGACTTACAAATTAATGATCTCCTTATTATTTCTATTAATGAGAGAGTTATTATTTGTTTGTCCTTCTGATTTTAAAGTTTTTAACATGTACATTTTTCTTTTCTTTGTAATTTTATTTTTTTTGAAATTATTTCATTCTGGAAATTTCCTTTGAATAAATGATATAGTTTTTATTAATGTTTTGTTTTTTCTCCTCAATATTATTAGAGGCTTCGCTATATAGGCCTTTAGGAACACTTACAAATAAAAAAGCGTATAGGTAGGTCAGTGGAGATTAACCCCCTGCCTTTTAATTTGGGGGGGGGGGATAATTCTCATATTACTCTGATAAAATTGAAGGTACTCTCCCCATAAATAGTTAAAAAAAATCACTTTTATAAAAATATCAACACAACCTTCCTAGTTCAGTCACACGACAAATAGCCTAGAACCTGCTAATGACCATATCCCATAATTCCCTAAACAGCATGGAGGTATAAATCCGGCAGTTTACAAGACTCTACTGGACATACACTTTCAAAGTTGAATTATTATTTTCATGTCAAAATCTCTGTGATTTTTACGTTTTTTGAAAATATGTAATGTACAAAAACAGACTCTCAATTTACATTTCATCTTTTAGTGTGAAAAAGGCCCCATAATTACTATAAATATTTAGTTATTGATACATAATTATCCAATGGAAAAGCCAGGTTATGCAAAAACAACAAAAAATAAATGCTACATGTCTAAAACTTGAACTTTAATGTGACCATGTTAACAAAAAAGGGAAGCTTTTCTATAATTAGGGTCGGTGCGTTCATCCATTTCAAACATGTTGATTTTAAACTTTTTTAACAAATGTTATGAGAAAAGCATCTCTATAATCATGTCCTAATAATGTAAGAATGTCCTTAATCAGCATGTATCTAAGCAGGTTTTAAATAAATTTACTTACAATTTTGCCTTGATTTTTATACAATATTCTGATATTGAGTTCTGACAAATTACAAGTGTTATTGACAGCTTCGCTTTTATGGATGTTGTCATTCTTGTTTTTGATAAATAATATTAATTAATTATAAAACGTAGTCAGAAAGCCCAGAGCCAGTGTTTATCTAAATAACAAAAAAGCATTGCTAGATGTCTAAAACATGTCTCTTTGAAAATTTATGCATATAGAATTGTCATATCGATTTCATACTTTGCATGGTTATTTCTGTAGTAGTTAGGTAGGATTTAGAAAGCATACCAAGTCTATAATCGTCACCAGAATGTCCATACCTCCGTTTTAAACATGTTGATTTTTACCTTTCTTAATATTAAATTTCTTTGTGATATCTGAACATGACAGAAGTATGCAGTTACAAATGCTTTCTTATAGTTTGTATGTCATCATTTGTATGGTTCTAGTTTCTATTTTTAACTTGTAAACAGTTTTGTCATCAAGTTTTAGAAAAATATTGTAGTTTGTTTTATAAAGGAGTAAAATGTCTATGTGAAAATGTGAAGTATCTAGAAACATGGATGACATCATCCATAAAAGCGAAGTTAGTATAGAAGTCTAATAGCTGGGATAATGATGTCACATAAAAAAATCGTTAACATGTTTTAAGTGGACGTACAGACTTTCTGGTGTCAATATGAGTTGCTAAGCTTGTTTAATTGCACCTAACTGTTAAAGGAATCATCATGCAAAGTTTGAAATCAATAGGACATTTCTAACATGACTGAATTATAGAAAAAATATCATTTCTGGAAGGAAGGATGGAACAACCATAATCATAGAAATGCTCTACTTTTAAAAAACGTGCCAAGTTTTACAATTATCAGATAACACATTTTAAAATTGTCCTTTACATAGTAATGTGTTTTTACAACAATGGGATAGTTGCATTTCAGAAAACTGATCAATAAATTAATCGTCATGCTGTTTTTGTGAAAATATGTCAGCTTCCTTTTCCCTGTGTTTTATCTTCAGTGGTGGTGTAGGACATATGCTTTTATGGAGAAGCTTTATTATTTTAATAGTTGTCTACTATTAAAATAATTTAATTGTTGTTTCATTTAACTTTAGATATTTATATAATATCTATAAGTTTGACAGCTTTGATGGAAAAGAACAAAGATAGGTAGATAAACTGAAAATAAATAGGGCTGATTCACCAAACCTTATATGCTAAAATACATTTAACTTTTTTTACATCAACACATAAAGTAAATTAAAGAATAGCTTTGAAATCATAATAAAAATATATTTTTATATGCAAAATCATTTTATTAAAGCAAAATCATGTTACAAATTTTAATAAGCAAAATCACTTTATTAGAGCAAAAACTTTTTAAAAGCAAAATCATATTAAAATTTGATAAGAAAAAATCAGATTACAAGCTTAAAAAGCAAAATGATTTTATGAGAGCAAAATCTTTTTAAAAGTTTAAAAGCATAATCATGTTAAAAGTTTAAAAGCAAATTCAAAAATTTAATCAGCAAAATCATTTTATTAAAGCAAAATAATTTTATTGAAGCAAAAACATGTTAAAACTTTAAAAGCAAAATTATATAAAAATTTTAAAAGCAAAATCATGTTACTAGTTTATTAAGCAAAATCATTATATTAAAGCAAAATCATGTTAGAAATTCTAAAAGCAAAATCATTGTATTAGGCTAAAATCATTTTTTTTTAAATCAAAATTATGTCAAAAGTTTAAAAGCAAAATCATTTTACTAAAGCAAAATCTTTTTAAAAGTTTAAAAGCATAATCATGTTAAAAGTTTAAAAGCATAATCATGTTAAAATTCTAAAAGCAAAATCATATAAAATTCAATAAACAAAATCATGTTACAAATTTAAAAAGCAAAATAATTTCATTAAAGCAAAATAATTTTATTGAAGCAAAATCATGTTAAAAGTTTAAAAGCAAATTATATAAAAATTTAAAAAGCAAAATCATGTTACAAATTTAAAATGCAATATGATTATATTAAAGCAAAATAATTTTATTGAAGCAAAATCATGTTACAAGGTTAAAAAGCAAAATCATTTTATTACTTCAAAATCATGTTACAAGTTTTAAAAGCAAAATTATTTCAAATTATTTTTAAAAAAATTATTATTTAACTAGCAAAATCTTTCATTTAAGCAAAAGGGGGGGGGGGAAATGTGGTGACTCGTAACACAACATACTAGCAATTTTATTTTGGGTGCTACTCCCTTAGTTTTAGATATAATTGGGTGAAATCTTTTTGATTGTGTCAATAATTACCCCAAGTTTTGGTATCTTTCCAAAAAACGACAGCGGGACCGCCGCTCCCGCCAACCGCCGCCGTTTTTTTTTTTACGCGGTTTTTACGAAATTTGAAAAGTCCCCCCACAGGGTTGCTTGTAAAGGAAAAAAATTTTGAAAAAAATAACGTGGTCTCAAATTATTTAAAATTGCCTAATTCGGCGAGAACTGCAATATAAAAAATTTTTTGGTGGTGGCGGACGGCAGGAGCGGCGGTCCCGCCGCCGTTTTTTTAAAAGATACCAATATTGGGGTAATTAGTGACACAATCAAAAAGGTTTCATCCAATTATCTCTAAAACTAAGGGAGTAGCACCCAAAATAAAATTGCTGGTATATCGTGTGACAAGTCACCACATTCCCCCCCCCCCCTTTGAAAGAAATTTAATTTTTTGAATAAAAAATAATGAAATTAATAGAATTAGGTTAAAAATAAATTTGTATTTTTTTGTTCATATAATAGATGTCCATTAAGCAGTAAAGCAGTGGTCTCAATCAGATCTACAATAAGAAAGGCATCATAAATAAGGGAATAATCAGGGATCTAAAGGGATAAGACAATGGCTGATAAATTGAAGTAAATCTCCAATGGTGAATCATAGATTAAAATTATTTGTTGAAACGTTTGGACACTAAACTTTATGAAACAACCAAATTACGTAAAAGTCCCCAAAGTTGTTCAGCCAGCAAGAAAACAATATCATAAAACTTTGGGGACTACTGGAATAAACAGACCCTATCTGGAGAATATTAAAAGAAAGTTAAATAGCTAGATGGCTTTTCTCACTTTGTATAGAATTACCTAGATAAATTGATTTATTAATAGGTAGATAGAAAGATAGATTGATAGATGTTCTCAAAATGTATAGAAATACCTAGATAAACTGATATATATTATTTAGTATTATCATTAGTTTGCCATTGAATAGAAAGATATTACATGGGCTGATAAAGCAACTGTTTTAGTATCTTAGGTCAAAAAAGGTCTGTTTTGAAAGCATATTTGACAAAAATATGGCCAAATACATGATCAAACATATAAAAAAACTTCCAGACTGTAGATAGATATTATCACAATGTATAGTAATTCCTATAGAAAGGTAGATGGATAGATAAATAATTTCATCATTAAACTTTACCCTACAACTTACTTAGTCCAGCTAAATTTTGTACAACCATCTGTCTGAATAAACTTAACTTTTGATAATCCCTTTTTATTTATGAACTTTGCTACTTATGGATATTGTCATCCTTGTTTAGATTTGAAGCTGACCTGTTTTTGTTATCATAGAGGAATCCTAGATCATAGTTATAATAGAGGAATTATTAAGTCTCTCTCCCTCTCTTTGCTCCTAAAATATATTGTATTGTTGTTGACATCGGCTTCTGTAACTTGAAATATGTTAGATTATTTTTTGAAAAGGTGGTGTTATATTGGATATAACCAAAAGGAGTGAATAATTAAAGTTCATTTCATTAGACTTTGTACTTTTTTATTTAATTAAAAAAGAACCCCCCCCCCCCATCTTTTCTATAATGGATAATCATATCTTTTCTAGTAATATGAAAAAACAACCAGTAAATACCCAACTATTTGTTTAATCAATCCTTGTATACATAGGTATCCATCTACTTATTAATACCATAATAACTTAAATAACTTACCTTTTTGTTTAAGATATTCTACTACTTGAGTACGTCCTTTTTCAATAGCATAATCCAGGGCAGTCTTACCTTAAATTAACATAACTTAGATGATTCTTTACCAAGAGAATGTGTAAAGAGAACTTTCAAGGCTAAAGATACTATTATTACTGGGCTAGCATTAGAAAAAGATTAATTATTTAAACTTTTGCCATTTAAGATTGAGCGCCAAAATTTTAACAAAAAATTTTTAATCTGGGACAGGCTACCTAGTAGACATAAATATATATTTTTGTAGTATTATATATTTAATCTAATAGTATTTAGGTATACTACTTATATAAAAATAAGTTGGCCTATCAAGCATAAGATATATAGAAAAAGTTTTCAAAATGTATAGATAGTTATACCTACAAGTAGGGTTGGGCCGGGTTGGGCCATTTTCAATATCCGGCCGGATACCGGATATTGAAACTATCCGGCCGGATATCCGGCTCTATACTTTTTTATACTTTTAATCTCTGCTTTTTAAAATCTTAATTTGGCTATAATTTTCTTATTATTGAAGCTAGAAGAACATTTTTTCTGAATAAGTTGAACTTTATGTAAATTTATATAAGATTTCTGAAGAATTTTTTTTTTACTACTTTAATATCTGGTAATTTGGCCGGATATCCGGTAATTTGGCCGGATAACCGGATATTTGCCGGATATCCGGTAATTTGGCCGGATATTTGCCGGATATCCGGCCGGTTACCGGATATCCGGCATTTGAAATCAGCCGAATGTTATTTTATGCTTAAGAGATTTTATGACAAATTATGACCATATTTAATAAAAATATCTAAACTAACTTACCATCATTATTCTTAGCATGGATATCTGCTCTACTATCCACAAGAGCTCTGACCACATCAAGGTGGCCATCCCTTGATGCATACATCAGACTTGTATACCCTAGATGTATATGGAATAGTTTTAGTATACAGTGTTTATTTTTAATTACAAGAATATATTGTTAGATATATAAACAGATTTTTGATATTTGATAATATGTATAATTATATAAAATTACAAGAATAGATTGACAGATGAATAGATTTTAATTTAATTTAATTTTAATTAATATCATCAATCTTTTAGTATTTAGGTATACTTACATAAAATGGGTTGACCTAATAAGCATAAGATATATAGAAGAAGTTTTTAAAAGATAGGTGTTCCTAAGTAAGGATAGTTATACCTACAATATAGGATAGAAAGTTAGTTTTAACTGAAGCAGATAGAAAATAACAACAATAATATTTTAAGTTTAAAAGATCGAATAACAAATATAACATAAAAATATCTAAACTAACTTACCAGCATTATCCTTAGCCTGGATATCTGCTCCTCTATCTACAAGAAATCTGACCACATCAATGTGGCCATTTACTGAAGCAAACATCAGACTTGTTCTATCTAGATATTTATAGATTAGGTTATGTATTCAGTGTTTTCAATTACAAGAATATATAGATAGATATATAAACAGTTATATAGGTTTTTGAAAAGAAGTTTTTAAAAGATAGGTACTCCTATGTAAGGATAGTTATACCTACACACTAGGATACCAAGTTAGTTGTAGTTAAAGCAGATAAATAATAAGAACAATAATATTTTAATCTTAATTTTAATTTTAAAAGATTGAATAACAAATAAAACATAAAAATATCTAAACTAACTTACCAGCATTATCCATAGCATGGATATCTGCTCCACTATCCACAAGAAATCTGACCACATCAAGGTGGCCTTTCTCTGATGCATACATCAGACTTGTCTCCCCTAGATATATATAGATTAGGTTTAGTATTCAGTGTTTATTTTTAATTATAAGAATATATTGATAGACAGAGATTTTTATAGGTTTTGATAATAATATCATGAATTATTTAGTATTAAGGTATACATAAATAAAATAGGTTGACCTATAAGAATAAGATAGAAGAAGTTTTCAAAATATAGATACTGCAATGTATTAATAAGATTACATACAAATTAGAGTAGAAAGATAGTTTTAGCTTAATTAGATTTATAATAACAACAATAA
Source organism: Acartia tonsa (assembly GCF_053477335.1). Classification (NCBI taxonomy): domain Eukaryota; kingdom Metazoa; phylum Arthropoda; class Copepoda; order Calanoida; family Acartiidae; genus Acartia; species Acartia tonsa. The sequence continues at coordinate 49,420,000 of NC_137270.1, read as the reverse complement.
TATTTTATGCTTAATATATTATATGACAAATCAACACAATATAACATAAAAATATCTAAACTAACTTACCATAATTATTCTTAGCATGGATGTCTGCTCCTCTATCCACAAGAAATCTGACCACATCAAGGTGGCCCTCCTGTGATGCATACATCAGACTTGTCCACCCTAGATATATATAGATTAGGTTTAGTTTTCAGTGTTTTCTTTTCAATTACATAAATAGATAGATAGATATATAAACAGATATTTAGGTTTTGATAATGATATCATAAATCATTTATTATCTTGTTGGCCTAATAAGCATAAGATAAATAGAGAAAGTTTTAAAATATATATATTCCAATCTATAGATAGGTATACCTACAAATTAGGATAGAAAGATAGTTATACCTGAAGAAAATAGATACAGCAACAATAATATTTTAAGTTTAAAAGATTGAATAACAAATCATGACTGTTTAACATAAAGATATCTAAACTAACTTACCAATATTATCCTTGGCATGGATATCTGCTCCACTATCCAAAAGAGCTCTGACCACATCTAGGTGGCCATAATATGATGCATATATCAGACTTGTCCACCCTAGATATATATAGATTAGGTTTAGTATACAGTGGTATAGATAGATAGATAGAAAGATAGATAGATAGATAGATAGATAGATAGATAGATAGATAGATAGATAGATAGATAGATAGATAGATAGATAGATAGATAGATAGATAGATAGATAGATAGATAGATAGATAGATAGATAGATAGATAGATAGATAGATAGATAGATAGATAGATAGATAGATAGATAGATAGATAGATAGATAGATAGATAGATAGATAGATAGATAGATAGATAGATAGATAGATAGATAGATAGATAGATAGATAGATAGATAGATAGATAGATAGATAGATAGATAGATAGATAGATAGATAGATAGATAGATAGATAGATAGATAGATAGATAGATAGATAGATAGATAGATAGATAGATAGATAGATAGATAGATAGATAGATAGATAGATAGATAGATAGATAGATAGATAGATAGATAGATAGATAGATAGATAGATAGATAGATAGATAGATAGATAGATAGATAGATAGATAGATAGATAGATAGATAGATAGATAGATAGATAGATAGATAGATAGATAGATAGATAGATAGATAGATGATTCTTAGGACAATAAGTTAAAGTAATAAAGGCAAGCCAACTCTATAGTCATATTGTTAATTCCTATATATTTATGCAATGTTGCAAAAACTTTATGAACAATTTCATTTAAACCTAGAAGTTAATGTTCTGCTTATTTAGTTCTGACACTCTACTAGAGTTAATGTTTATTATGGATGTTGTCATTCTTGTTTATATTTTAATGCAGATAATTATTGTAAGTTGTTGAATGATTATGAAAAGAATACAAACCATCTTTTTTTGCTTCAATGTTGACTCCAATATCAAGTAATTCTTTTACTTCATTAATTCTTCCATTCTTAGCTGCTTCTAACAAGTCTTAATAAATATTAAAAAATTTTAGATTTCTGAATTTGAAGTTTGAATCTAAGTTGATCATGAAAAGTCCAAAAACTATTATAAATGTAAAGGATAAAACAAAAGTATAAATGCAAAGACATTCTTATTGACACCTTAACCAGACGTGGGTTTTTGAAATACTAGCTATGAACAGCCAGCGATGGTAGCAAAATCAAGTTGCTTGCCTATTGAGTAAAATCTTCTTTTACTTGAATACAATATATTATAGCATGGGCAACAAAATGTTCTACTAATAGCACTAAAATTTTTATTTAAAATACTTTTTTAAAAACCAAAAATTAATTCTTATTGCTTGAATTTTGATTCTCAAATTTGTTCTTCTCCCCTCCCCTCTTATTTTCTAATCTCTTAATTTTATATTGACAGCTCATTGTAGTTAACTCATAAAACACTAGTAAAACACATTTTTAGGGACAATTTAAAATCAAGATAACATTTCAGATATTGAAATGAAATAAAATTGACTTGTTTTTTATCAAAGTGTACAGTAAAATGACATCATGTTAAACTTATTTTGTTCATATCTTTTTTTAAAGTTAGAATTATGAAACAGAAACAATTTGTATCCTATATTCATAATCTTTTATTTGGTTATAAAAAGTAAGTTTTCAAGAAATCATTAATCTAATATACTCCAAAATATTTGTAAAAAGTACTTTCAACTTAACATCTAATTTTTTTTATTATACTTTTATAAACATTCTCCTAGTAACCAATATAGTGTACATAGATCCGGATTTTTTTAAAACAGCCATAGCGTCAAAATTACTTGACCAATCAGGACGTTTGACCCTACTATAAAAAGCATAGGTAATGACCTTTAAGCCCAAAAAAATTTTTGGACAAAAATGGAAGTGTACAACGTTTTGGCCGCTTATATGTTCAACAAGGCAGATTCAAAACGCGCTGGTAGTTTGATCTGGATTCTCGACTAGGGCCACTAAATCTAAGCTCAGCCCATCTGTAGGTGAGGTAGAGTTATGCAAATTGCTGGGAATACTGTTAGATACATAAGTAAGACACTAGAAAAACTAGAGCTCAGGGATCCATATGAAACTTTAAAACTCATTGTAGAGTATGAATTGCGCTTAAAACCCTAGCTGAAACTTCATGCAATTTCCAAAAAGATAAAGAACGTAGTTCTAGCTCAACTGTGGTCCAAATAAGAGCCTCCATGTCTAAGGATAGCTTGAAAGTTGGGTGAATTTGGATCCTGCTGTTATTCACATTTCTAAGGAAATGTGGCCTCCCAGCAGCCAGATCTTAATTTAATGGACTTTTGGGTCTGGGGCTACTTTGAAGCATGCACCAATAGAGGTGCCCATACCATAAAGACCTCCCTCATTTCCACTTTCAAGGAGAACTTCACCAGCTTGGACAGGTACACTTTAACCTGGGCCTGCCGGCGGTCAAGGAGGTGGGTAGAGGCGGTGATTGATCCTGGCAGCCATTTTTTTAATATCCTGCCTCCCAATTTTTAAAATTCAATAAAATCTTTTAAATAAACGATTTTGTGTTCATTTGTTTAAAAATTTGAAAAAGTCCGGATTTACGTGCCCCACCCTGTATATTAGTGGCTAAATTAAATGAATATTTCCATTATGCTCATTTTGATTTTTGATTTAAGCATATATTTTATTTTTGTATTTACTACTTTTATGCAATAGATTTTACATAATACATTTTGTTTAAAGTGTTTACCTTTTTTCTTTATTTTCTTTCAAAAGCTGTTCTATTGAATATATAAGATTTTCATAATTATATAATACTTCACATATTATTCCTCTATGCATATATAAAATAGATTGGCCTAACGTTCACATCTAATTTAAAGATAAGCACAATTTGAGTAGTTTTTTTTATAGGTACACAAATTAAGATATTAGTATAACAAATTAAGATAGATAGTTGTAGCTGGAGTAAATATATTCTATATATCATTTTAAAGCATGATCTTATTTCATAAAATATATAAATTGACTTACCATCATTATACTTGGCAGCATTTTTCTGAAGTTCTTTAGCCACATCTTGGTGCCCATTCTCTGATGCATACATCAGACTTGTCTTCCCTAGATATATATAAATAAGGTTTAGTATACAGTTTTTATTTTTAATGACAAAAATATATTGATAGATGTATAGATTTTTGATACTAATGATATTATTAATCATTTAGTACTTAAGTATACAAATATAAATATAACATAGGAGAAGTTTAGGTACTCCCAAGTAAGGATATGTATACCTACAATTACGGGTGGAAAGATACTTTTATAGCCTGCTGAATGTCAGAAAATGTTCTTTGATTTAATTAATTGACTGACACAAACACCATCATACATTTTTTATAAAGACCACACACACAAAAATAGGGTTACAATTTCATTAGAGGGTAGGCTGGACAATTTTAAAGCTAGTCATTTTTTGTAACATATACTGTATATATATATAGATAGATAGATAGCCAGTTTTTATTTTTAATTATAAGAATAAATTGATAAATAGATTTTTGATAATCATTTAGTATTAAGGTATACATAAATAAAATAGGTTGGCTAACTAAGCATATATAAGCATGAGATTTATAGAAGAAGATTTCAAAATATAGATACTCCAATAGATAAGTATACCTACAAATTAGGGTAGAAAGATAATTTTTTAGCAAAATCAGATAGATAATAGCAACAATGATATTTTAAGTTTAAAAGATTGAATTACAAATATAACAAGGATGACAACATCCATAAGTAGCGAAGCTCAAAAATTATAAATAGACATCTGGGGAAAATGATCTATAGAGTATGTTATAAAAAACTTCAATAATAAAAATCACAAAACCTACTAAAATTACACCCGTTTATCTTGAACAGGAGTTAACAAAATCACAAAAACTTTAAAAACTAGGAATCGATCTAGCACCCCAACTAATAAGGGTATCGCAATAAAACTTGATGGAAACATGTAGAGTTAAAACTTATTCAATCCCTGAAATTTTCAGCTGTCTATATTGTATAGGGATCGAAAAAATCAAGAAAACCTAAAAATCTAGGAATCAATCTAGCACCCCAACCAATAAAGGCATCTTAATAAAACTTGATGGAAATATGTAAAATTTAAATTTGTTTAATCCCTGAAAATTCCAGCCATTCATCTTGAACAGGAATTGAGAAAATTACAAAAAAGTAAAAATCTAGGAATCGATCTAGCACCCCAATTAATAGACAGATGGACAAAACAATGTATAGATTAGATATGCATATGTCATAGTAATCTTCATTAAAAATTTCAGCTATCTATCTCTAATAGGAGCCGAGAAAATCACGTTTCCCCCATAGCATTACTGACTGACTGACTTACTGACTGACTTACTGACTGACTGACTGACTGACTGACTGACGGAACTTCATTACAGGGGGGGCTAGACCATTTTAAAAACCGGTCATTTTTCGTAACGTATACTGTAGCTTAATTAGATTTATAATAACAACAATAATATTTTATGCTTAATATATTAAATGACAAATTACGACCATATTTAACTTACCAGAGTTACTCTTAGCATGGATATCTGCTCCTCTATCCAAAAGAGCTCTGACCACATCAAGGTGGCCCTTCCATGATGCAAATATCAGACTTGTCCACCCTGGATATATATAGATTAGGTTTAGTATACTGTGTTTATTTTTAATAACAAGAATATATTGTTACATACATAGAACAATTTATTGATTTTTGATAATATCAGAAATCATTCATTATTAAGGTATGACTGTATAAAATAGGTTGACCTAATGATCATCAGATACAGAGAAGAAGCTTTTAAAAGATAGGTGTTCCTAAGTAGGAAAGTTGTACCTACAATTTAGGATAGAAAGTTACTTTTAGTTAAAGCAGATAGATAATAACAACAATAATATTTTAAGTTTAAAAGATTGAATTACAAATATAACATATAGATATCTAAACTTACTTACCATAATCACTCTTAGCATGTATATCTGCTCCTCTATCCACAAGATATCTGACCACATCAAGGTGGCCATACTTTGATGCAGATAACAGACTTGTCCACCCTAGATATATATATAGATTAGGTTTAGTATACAGTGTTTATTTTTTATTACAAGAATAGATTGATAGATGAATAGACAATTATAGATTTTTGTGATTATTATGTCATTAATCTAATAGTATTTAGGTATCACTATATAAAATAGGTTGACCTAATAAGCATAATATATAGAAAAAGTTTTTAAAAGATAGGTGTTCCTAAGAAAGGATAGTTATACCTATAAATTAGGATAGAATGTTAGTTGTAGTTAAAGCAGATAGATAATAACAACAATAATATTTTAAGTTTAAAAGATTGAATAACAAATATAACATAAAAATATATAAACTAACTTACCATAATGAGTCTTATCATGAATATCTGCTCCACTATCCACTAGAGCTCTGACCACATCAAGGTAGCCTTGCTCTGATGCATATATCAGACTTGTTGTCCCTACATATATAAATAAGGTCTAGTATACAGTGTTTATTTTCAATTACAAGAATAGACATATAGATATATAAACAGATATATTGGTTTTGATAATGATATCATAAATCATTTAGTACCTAGGTATAATTATATATATTAGGTTGGCCTAATAAGTATAAGATATAAAGAAGAGGTTTAAAAATATATATATTCCAATCAACAGATAGGTATACCTACAAATTAGGATAGAAAAATAGTTTTAGCAAAAGTAGATAGTTTATAACATTAATGTTATTTGCTTAAGAAATTATATGACAATTTATGATCATATTTAATAAAAATATTTAAACTAATTTACCCCAATTACTCTTAGCACTAGTATCAGCTCCTCTATCCACAAGAGCTCTGACCACATCAAGGTGGCCATACCTTGATGCAAATATCAGACTTGTCTTCCCTAGATATATAAAGATTAGGTTTATTATATGAACAGTGCTTTACTTTTAATTACAAGAATAGTTGTTTCTCACATCATACTGAGGAGAAATGGCCTTTCTTCTTAACTTGAATGTTTACATGTCCCTGTCCTGAATTATATATATATCTCTCCAACTGAGTTGGATGCATATACCCACACTGATAATTCCGCCACCTTGCCCTGTCCTGCTGATTCCATTAGCCAGTTGATTGTTACAGGCCATAGTGTGAATACCTCACCTTCTGTCTGTACTCGGTTGGATACAAGCCTAAAAGTCTAGGCCGTTGGTATCCATAACCCCCACATGTTCAAGTATGTTGTTTCTTACCTTAAGAAACAGGACGTATGAGCTTTTATTATTAAATCATTGCCCCTAGTCCTATCATATAAATATATTCATGTTGTTTGTTCTGCTATATTTTTTCGTGTAAATAAACCTATTTTTTATTAATCTATTTGTGTTAAATTATTGGTATTAAATTGTGTCAAAGCTACTCTATACTCAGAATTCGGTCTGTCTATACATCCCTTCATACGTCAATACCATAAACAGCTTTCTGCGATTATAGAATGTACAATTATAAGATTAATCTTATGATTGTACATTATTATATTCATAGAAAGCTGGATATAATACAATGCTAGACATGTTATCCACCAGATTCAAATGAATACAAGAAACAGATTTAGTATTTAGGCATCCAAATATAAAATTGGTTGAGCTTATAAGCATATATATGCCTAAGATATAAAGAAGAAGTTTTCAAAAGATATGTATGCCTACAAATTAGAGTAGAAAGATAGCTTTAACTAAAGCAGATAGATAAAAAAAAACAATAATATTCAAAAGATTTAAAATAATAGATTGTTAGATATATAGATAAATTTTTTTTTTGATAATGATATCACAAATTAATCATTATTTAGGTATGCCTTGTCTATATGATATGTGTTGACCTAGTAAGCATATATAAGCATAGGATATAGAAAAGAAGTTTTCAAAAGAAAGGTACTCCAATCTAAAGTTAGGTTTACCTACAAATTAGGGTAGAAAGATAGTTTTACCTAAAGCAGATAGATAACACACCCCACTTGTAGGCGTGTTAGGTTAGAAAAAAAACCCCGCAGAAACGGTTTACACAGGATGTACTGGGACCTTATGGTGAGTTCAGAACATGCTTTCCTTAAATTGAGTTAGTACCTTCCCATAGTAGAAAATTTTAAAATTACTTTTGGTGATCAAATTTTACTTATATTTTTAGACCACCTTCACCTAACCTGCTTTATTGTCTTATTTTGCCTTTCATGTTTATCATGCAAATTTGCTCACATTACAGTTGAAATGATAGATATTGGAGCTTTCTAAAAAGGTCTCTAACATTTTTCTAGCTCTAATACTTTTTGAGATATCTTTTTTCAAAGTATTGTTGTAAAATCATCTTTTACACAGCAAAAAGTTGAAATAAAAAATTAGTTATTTTAGAGCAAATTTCAAGTATCTTCATGTAAATCTCTCTAATATTGCTCCAAATTGACCAAATTGGACAGTTAAGGTGCCTAAACCTATCTACATTCAATGGACAATCCAAATCCACACTTTTTAAGACTTTATAAGTCAACAGGAGCATGATGAAGTGAATTTTAAAAATGCTAAAGGAAAAAATATTTGCTGTTTATTTAAATAAATTGAAATTTAATCGACTTTAGCAAGGATTTTAAGATAAGTTATGGTGTATAAAGTTGTCACTTTGTTATGAGAAAGCCAATAAAACACAATCATATGATATTTTGAACCAATAGAAACATATCTTAAGAAAAATAGACATAATCATTGAAAATAAAAAAAAAATTTGTTAGAATTTTAAGCATTTCCAAGCAGTTTACAAATGTAATCTACTAATTCTAGTAATTTTTTTCTAAGAATAGTTGATTGGCCTTTTAAACTTTTTATAACCTTATGAAACAAAATTAGTTTTTGCCACCTTAAATAAGAAATCATAGTATTTTAAAGACTTTCATGGATGATCTCATATATACTAAAAGAAACAATTTATTCTTAAGCCACATTCTTTTTGTTAATATACACTATTAGGTACTCTAAACTAATACTGAGATTTTTAAAAATAATAAATCATAATCAATTATGAGTTTCTTTTACCTTAAAACACATTTTACATTATTAAAAATGCCTTAAAAGTGATTTATAATTAAAATTAAATTACATTTGTTTCTTTGATATTACATTTTAGCCTTCTCCTGTTGACTTATAAAGTCTCAAAAAGTGTGGATTTGGATTGTCCATTGAATGTAGATAGTTTTAGGCACCTTAACTGTCCAATTTGGTCAATTTGGAGCAAAATTAGAAAGATTTACATGAAGATACTTTTAATTTTCTCTAAAATAACAAATTTTTCATTTCAACTTTTTGCTGTGTAAAAGATAATTTTACAACAATACTTTGAAATAAGATATCTCAAAAAGTATTAGAGCTAGAAAAATGTTAGAGACCTTTTTAGAAAGCTCCAATATCTGTCATTTCAACTGTAATGTGAACGAATTTGCATGATTAACATGAAAGACAAAATAAGACAATAGAGCAGGTTAGGTGAAGGTGGTCTAAAAATAAAAGTAAAATTTGATCACCAACAGTAATTTTAAAATTTTCTACTATGGGAAGGTACTAACTCAATTTAGGGAAAGCATGTTCTGAACTCACTATAAGGTCCCAGTACATCCTGTGTAAACCGTTTCTGCGGGGGTTTTTTCCTAACCTAACACGCCTTTGGGTGGGGTGTGATAATAATAAAAATGATATTTAAATTTAAAAGATATATAGATAGCTAGATAGCTAGATAGATAGATAGATAGATAGATAGATAGATAGATAGATAGATAGCTAGATAGCTAGATAGATAGATAGAAAGATAGATAGATAGATATACAGATATATAGATAGATAGATAGATAGATAGATAGATAGATAGATAGATAGGTAGATAGATAGATAGATAGATAGATAGATAGATAGATAGATAGATAGATAGATAGCTAGATAGCTAGCTAGATATATAGATAGATAGCTAGCTAGCTAGATAGCTAGCTAGCTAGCTAGATAGATAGATAGATAGATAAATAGATAGATAAATAGATAGATAGATAGATAGATAGATAGATAGATAGATAGATAGATAGATAGATAGATAGATAGATAGATAGATAGATAGATAGATAGATAGATAGATAGAAAGAAAGATAGATAGATAGATAGATAGATAGATAGATAGATAGATAGATAGATAAATTTTTCGTTGGATATGATTCTTAGGACAATAAGTTAAAGTAATAAAATCAAGCCAACTCTATAGTCATATTGTTAATTCCTATATATTTATGCAATGTTTCAACAACTTTATGAACAATTTTTCATTTAGGCCTAGAAGTTAATGTTCTGCTTATTAAGTTCTGACACTCTACAAGATTTAATGTTCATTATGGATGTTGTCATTCTTGTTTATATTTTAATGCAGATAATTATTGTAAGTTGTTGAATGATTATGAAAAGAATACAAACCATATTGATCTTTTGCTTCAATGTTGACTCCAATATCAAGTAATTCTTTTACTTCATTAATTCTTCCATTCTTAGCTGCCTCTAACAAATCTTAATAAATATTAAAAAAATTTAGATTTTATAATATTCCTAATTTCAATTTATTGAATTTGAAGTTTATTTGAAGTTTGGGTACTTGCTTACATGTGGTAGACTGGAGCACCGAACCCCCCCCCCCCTGCTTAATTTTGACAAAAATCAAAAATAAGAGGGGGGAGGGGTAGTTTTTACCCCCCCCTTAATTTTGAAGAAAATCAAATATAATGGGGGGGGGGGGGGGGAGTTTTAAACCTTATTATAGGGATATTCATGTTTTGGGGCATAATTTCCTTATTTATTGACTGATTTTAGTAATTGATGTATCCCTGAACAGATAGTCTTAAGGAGAATATATCAGAAGTGTTTTCATGGGGACTGAGGGGGAAAGAGGGAAAAAGGGAAGGAATTTCTTTACTTTTCACCATGGACTTGTTATTTATTGTAAAAATTTAGTGATTGATGTATTTTTGGAAAGGAAATCTTTAGGGGAACACTTTAGAAGCCTTTATATAGGGAAGGGGGATAGGGGAAAGGGGGAAAAAGGGAAGGAAAGGGATAATTTCTTTACTTTTTACCATAGACTTGTTATTTATTGTCCAAATTTAGTGATCAATATATTTTTGAGGTATTATGACAAACCCTAGATACATCAAACAGTAGATGAACAGTTGCTAAGCAGACAAACAGTAGACAGACAAACACTAGACACAACATAAGCTAGATATGATAAATGCTAGATTTTTCTAAAAGTGACAAACAATAGATACGGGCCTAAGGCAAATGAAAGAAAAAATCCGGCATTATTCTCTTAGGAAAATTTTGATCAATCTTGAAAATTTTAGTAAACCCCCCTCGACAGAATTTGAATTCAATCTAAGTCTCTGCCTTGCCCAGCACTTTTCCTTCTTGCCGTTTCCAGACATTATAGGCAAGGCAGAGTTTGAATTCAATCTAAGTCTTTGCCTTTCCCTGCACTTTGCCTCCTTGCTGTTTTCCAGACATTATAGGCAAGGCAGAGTTTGAATTCAATCTAAGTCTTTGCCTTGCCCTGCACTTTTCCTCCTTGCTGTTTTCCAGACATTATAGGCAAGGCAGAGTTTGAATTCAATCTAAGTCTTTTCCTTTCCCATGCACTTTGTCTCCTTGCCGTTTTAAAGACATCATAGGCAAGGCTAAAGGGGGAGATAATAAGGGGGAGGGGGGCCAGGAAAAGGTTTAAATTTCATGCACTGGTGAGTCTGAATAAGTTTGAATTTGAGGAACTCATTTCCTTTAACGTTTCCACCAATCATGTTGCAATATAGTTTAAATATAGATAGTGTAACGATCATTGTGTCTTTTTTTTTGCGTGCGCTGTTGATGAGAGATGTTTGTTGTCGGGTGGGTACTCAAATTTTCAAAATTTCAAAAAACTTTTAGGTTACGTAAGGTTAGGTTATAGGCTAGGAAGCTGAGCGCTGCAGCCACATATGTTCGTTGTTGGGGGAACTCTAATTTTCAAAATTTTAAAAAACTATTTTAGGTTAGGTTATAGGCTAGGAAGCCGATCGCTGCGGCCACAGATGTTTGTTGTGGGGGTACTCTAATTTTCAAAATTTCAAAAAACTATTTTAGGTGAGGTTAGGTTAGGTTTTAGGCTAGGGAGCTGAGCGCTGTGGCCACAAATGTTCGTTTTCAGGGGGAACTCAATTTTGAAAATATTTTTATTTCCTAAATAGGATAATTGAGATATTTATTTAAATTTAATACTGTTGGTATCATGGATGGGCTTCCTGGCCAAAGTCTTGGTAAACATCTCGGCGCAAATGTTAGAAAACTCTACGGTTTTAAATGTGAAACTTTAATATCTAAATGTTTTCTGTGTGTACTCTCTGAAATCCCGCCTCTTACGTGCGGCCACTCTAATTTTTCCCCCCCATACCCTGACATAGTGAAGTGGGTCAAAAGAGAGTTTTCAATGGTGAGATTCTTTACTTCAGACAAAAACGCTTACTTTATATGATAGGATTTTTGGTATTTTCCTCTTAGCAAGTGATTTTGTAATTTTGAAAATTTGAGTACCCCCCCTCCCCCAACTACAAAATAATTTTCCTGTAAAATATATTATGTCAGACAGGAAAGAAGGGAGGGGTGGAAGGGAGGGTAAGGGTAGGGAGACATAAGCCTCGGCCCTCAATAGTCTAGCGTGGCAACTCAGCCTTTTTATATTCACTTGAAAAAAAATCTGCTTTGCTATTGGTTATTGGGGGGAAAGGAGATTATGGTATTGGCTAACAATACATTCAATGCTAGTTTATTTGCTCTAAACCATTTTTTTGCTTTATCGAGTTCTAAATTAGAATCTGCAATTAAATAATTTAAGTTGTTGTTTGATTTGCTAAATGTAGTATCATCAGCAAATAAATTTGTTAAAAAAGATGTTGCATTTGGTAAATCTTTTATGTATAGAATGAATAAGAGGTGGCCTAAAATACTTCCCTGTGGAACCCTTTAAATGATTTTTTAGCTGAATTTACACCATTGATTGTAACAAACTTTTGCCGTCCTGTTAAATAGTTTTCAAACCATTTTAAGGTATTTTTAAAACCACAGTGTTCAAGTTTGTTTAAAAGAATTTTTATATTTAGGACATCAAAGGCTTTTGAAAGATCTAGGAAAAATCTTTATTGTGTATTCAAGGTTCTTATTATTTAGATATTAAAATGAAATAAAAGTGACTTGTTTTTTATCAAAGTGCACAGGATTACTGACATTATGTTAAACTTATTTTGTTCATATCTTCCCCTATGCATTTATGAAATAGATTGGCCTAATGTTCATATCTAATTTAAAGATAAGCACAATTTGAGTAGTTTTTTTATAGATAGGTACACAAATTTAGATATTGGTATAACTACAAATAAAGTTAGATAGTTGTAGCCGGAGTAAATATATTCTACATATCATTTTAATGAAAATCAACTAACAAAGCATGATCTTATTTCATAAAAATATATAAATCGACTTACCATCATTATACTTTTTCTTAAGTAATATAGCCACATCTTGGTGCCCATTCTCTGATGCATACATCAGACTTGTCTTCCCTGGATATATAAATAAGGTATAGTATACAGTTTTTATTTTCAATAACAAGAATATATTGATAGATATATAGATTTTTGATAATGATATCATTGATCATTTAGAATTTAGGTATACAAATCTAAAATATAACATAGGAGAAGTTTAGGTACTCCCAAGTAAGGATATGTATACCTGCAATTAGGGGTGGAAAGATACTTTTATAGCCTGCTGAATGTCAGAAAATGTTCTTTGATTTAATTAATTGACCGACACAAACACCATCATACATGTATATAAAGACCACACATACAAAAAATAGGGTTACAAATTCATTAGAGGGGGGGCTTGACCATTTTAAAGACTAGTCATTTTTTGTAATGTATACTGTATATATTTATATATGTATAGATAGATAGATAGATAGACAGTTTTTATTTTTAATTATAAGAATAAATTGTTAGATAAATAAACAGATAAATAGATCTTTGATAATTATTTAGTATTAAGGTATACATAAATAAAATAGGTTGGCTAACTAAGCATATATAAGCAAAAGATTTATAGAAGAAGAATTTAAAATATAGATACTCCAATAGATAAGTATACCTACAAATTAGGGTAGAAAGATAGTTTTAGCAAAATCAGATAGATAATAACAACAATAATATTTTAAGTTTAAAGGATTGAATTACAAATATAACATAATAATACCTAATAATTACTCAAGAGAGATAATGTCTAATTGCACTATTAGCATGAGGGTGGAAGAACATTTAACACTTGTCATTGGTTGTATTAAAAATACAGTAAGACCCTCGAAAAAGTATCTTTAAGGGTATACAGTCCTTATTTCTTAATGTATCACAAAAATAGCATATGTCCTTGTTCTCTGTACATTTCCACACAAACATATATAAAAATTTTTATTTTACCTCCATTAACACCAGAGATTTTTAGAGCTAAAGTTTTGAAGTGACTGAGAAAAATATTTTTTTTTTGTTTCCCACTATTTTTGGATGGTTACATTATGTCTTTCTGGTAACTGAAGAATGATAAACAAAGAAAAACATGGTAACTAATTATTTCTTTTTATTCCACCAAAAAATATAAATTTTTAAAGGCAAAAAATACTACTGAATGAATTGATTATTTGCAAATTTCAGGCTATTTACTTACCCTTATTTAAGAAAAGGATTAATTATGACAGTTGCTCCGCCCCCTTTTTTGACATCTCAATCACTTAATAGGGGGTTAATTAAGCTTTTTAGACTAAAAAATCATTATAGTGTAATTTTATTTTCCTTATAACTTTTTTGTTATTAAAGTTATGATTATGAAACAAAAACAATATTCCTGCTATATTCATAAAGATTTATTTGGTTTTTTAATCTAAAACAATTTTGCCTCATAAGTAAGTTTTTCAAAATATCTTTACACAAAAAATATGTGTAAAAAAAAGACTTTTAACTTAAAACCTAAATTTTTTGTTTCATTTTTGTATAAAGTTTCTGCTAGTAACAAAAATAATAGGATTTCTATCTTAATTTTGCCAAAAAAGTCAATTTATGTTAAAAGTTACTTTTTGCTCAGTCACTTTTTCAAAACTTTAGCTCTAAAAATCTCCAGTGTTAATGGAGGTAAAAATATTTTTTTTTATATATGCTTGTGTGGAAATGTACAGAGAACAAGGACATATGCTATTTTTTATGATACATTAAGAAATAAGGGCTGTATACCCTTAAAGATACTTTTTCGAGGGTCATACTGTATATTTTCTACCTTCAACATTAGAGTTATTAAAGAGCTGTTCTTTCAACTTTTACTCAGATCAAGTCCATCACATGAAGTACTACCATCATATTGTTTTTTCACTTCTATGTTTTATCTGTGCATTAATAATAAATATGCTTTATCTATTAAAACAAAAAAAATAATATCTCATAATTCAAATGTACATGACTTATATTCTTTAATTTGTATCTATTATAAACATTTAAAACTACATAAATTCATAGTTTGTTTCATGTTTACCTCGAAATAAATTATATAAAAATGAAACAACAACAAATAGCAATACAAAAGTATGTTTGTTATGTTTTCAACAGGACCTAGCATTGTACTGTGTGTACACATATTTGTAAAAAAGGGCATAATTTTTTCATTTTACTCTACATATCTTGTTCAGTGTTTATATTACATTTTATCATACAGGGTGTTTAAAAAAAAACTAAGTTGTAGAGATAAGCTTTTTTTGAGATAGGCATTTAATAAGATGACAACAATTAGCTCAATTTTACATAATTGATTATAATATTATCAATTGCCTGTACGTATTTTGGATAGTTGAATATGTGTGTAACAAAAGTCTTATTTTACTATAAAATTGCAAACAGTCAAAACAGTTGGACTCCTGTGGATGTTATAAATTCAAATATTCTGAGTAATAATGGGAATCTTGTCAAAAAAAAATTCAGAGGTATTGATTTAAGACCTTTGAGTGAATATGGATGAACTTATGGACAAAGTGAGTTGTAGAGTAGCTTTGCAACATACTAAAATTAGTGTTAAAGATATCACAAATCTAATTTTTCAGAATGGATTTTTTATTAGCTTTTGTTAAGTTTTAAGTAACTTTGAGTCCATTAAGTTAGATATTAATTAATTAAGGATGCCGAGATCCATTTCTCACGAAAATACCACAACAATCTGTGCACTTATAAGAATAAGGAAATATTACCCTTTTCTTTGCTTACACATAAAAATAACGAAATTTATACTATGCAAATATTGTTGTACTACATCTCTTTTGAAATAAATTTTCAAACTTGGTTTAAAATTAAATATAAAACATGCATTAATTTCGTAAAATAAGTTACCAAATATTGATATATCTATGCAGGTACACTAACATATGAAAAATTGCAAATTACAATTACAAATCATCGCAATTATGTGAAATTTTGCTAAATACCTGCCATTATGCACACACACACACTAACTTACCTACATAGTCACACACACATATGCACACACACACATACACACACCCACGTATCTAGTTTGATTTTCACACAATTGCATGAAAAATTGCAAATTATAATTAAAAATCATCGCAAATATGTCAAATTTTGCTAAATATCTGCCATTATACACACACACACACTAACTTACCTACATAGTCACACACACACATATGTACACTCACTCATCTGTTGGACATGGATTTTAATTTGATTTATTGATTTACACTTTTTCAACCATCAAATCTATTTCAACCAAAAATGTTTGGGTTGTGGGGGTTTGGAAAAAAATGTACCTTCATCAATTGTCTTTGTCGTCATAATACATTAAAATACTTAAATTATAGAAGCACTTATTTGTATATAGAACAAAATTAAGAAATAATCAGTAAACACAAAAACATTTTGGTTCTCAAAATGAGATTAAAAGAAAGGTAGATAGGTAGATACAGAGAGGTTATACTCAAAAAATGCCTTATAATAAAAACGCTTATGATAAAACCTTTGGTTCATGGAAAGGAAACAAAGTTTTGGTTTTTGTGGAATTTTTAAAGTAGTTTTTTTTTCCTATTTCTAGATCCTGCAGGGGGGGGGGGGGGGGGCTCTAACACTGCAGGGCAATCATTATTATTTACCTAAAATAACCTTTTCAAGCTACTGTGTAAATACGACAAAACCCCCAATCTTGTTTCCTTATATTAAAAATTATATTCAAGTAATACACATATCCTACATATAAATTGTTATAATAAAGTAACAAGATGTCTGTAAGTTAGTCTGTACTAAAAGATCTTGCTAACAGCTGAACCAGTATGGTTCTCCTTTACAGGGTAGCTCCTATTAAGTTCTTGGAAAGTTTATAACTATTTTGGAGGAGAATACCACCACCCTCTAAAACAACTTATACATTAAAAATTTTAATTTTTCAAATTTAGATTTTTTTGGAAGTTTGAAGCTTTTTTAGCAAGTAGTAAATATTGAGATAGGATGAGGGTGCTATGTCACAATCGCAAACTAAAAATCAGCTGACCTTATACCCATATTTGGTAATATCTTTTTGATTATCGATAGAAATTGTATAATCTCCCCGTAGAAAGAAATTACAAACTTTTTTGGTTAGTTTAATATGTATGTAACAAAAGCATTTATTTTACTCTAAATTTGCAAGTAAACTTCAATAAAAATATTGTTATTTGTAGATTTTGAAAGGTTTGAAGATATGTATAATGAGACACCAAACACATAAATTTTTTCAAGAGAATAAAATTATTATAGATTGATTGATTTATAAATGGCAAGTATTTAAATCTTGATTTTTAAAATAGTACTCTTAAAAAACATTGATCTCTGACATATATCAACTTTTATCCAGCTTCGCGATCACTTTAAATTAGATTGTAGTTTCCTCTCTACCACTCTACAGAATTCTTTTTTGATTTGACTTAGGAAAAATTTTGTAGTAAAGTCCATTTTAAAGTAAAATGGATACTTTTTTGCTGTTTATTTGAGATATTATAAATGTGAAGATTGAGTTTCCATTCCTTGTTATGAAATTTATTCTAATACTACTTAGAAAGGATAAGAATTTAATAAGATAATAAAAAAACTTACGATTCTGTTTGGTATATGTTCGAACATTTGCACCTTTGTCAACCAAAAAGATCACAACATTAATGTGGCCGTTTGCAGATGCTCGCATCAAACTTGTCTTCCCTGATAATAAAGAAAATAAATTTATTTTTGTTTCAAGAGAAGAATTACTTTATGATAACATTCATTTAAAAATCATGAATGGAAAAAAAACCTAAAAAGTAAAAACTATCTAAAATTATAGAATATACACATAAAATTTAGTCTATTGTGACGTGTAGTAATAGCAAGAACAAACAGCTAAATATTCTAATAAAGTGTATTAATTCAAGACAAGTTAAACATACAATAATAATATTAAATATAATGGCAATTATTCACTTTTATGTTCGTGCCGAGTTGCAGAGCAATGTCTTGCTCCGAAACGGTTGACACAAGAACTAAAAGCTAATATACAAAATACATGCATTGCTCTCAAGTCAGGAAGAAAGGGACTATACATCACATTTCTCCCTGGCTTTAACATGAACCTGGATTTCAAAACTGTAATATTTTAGATTGAATATAACAATATGTTTTTTACATGTTAATTATCATATATATTATAAGTAGCATTGAACGCTTATTAAATAGATAATAATTGATCTGGTATGACACCTGCCATATTTTTTTTTTTTTTTTTATTTATTTTATTTCCAGATCTTTAAACACTTCATATACATTTTTTTTTATTATTTTGGTTCCTTAGAACTCTTTTGTGTTTTTTATATTCCTTTTTTCTTTATGTGTTTTTTTTCTTTTTAATATTTTTTTTTTTAAAAAAAAAACATTGATTAACATATAATCATTGAAAATGCATTGATTAACACATAATGCATTAATTACATAGTTATCATAAATGCATGATATAAAAATAACACTGATTAACATATAACCATCAGATTTAAACATGGCATTATAGAGCATTAATATGAAACATTAATTTTAAACCTTTTCGAGACTACTACTGCCTCAACAAATATTAAATACATAAAATAAAATAAAATATGAATTAATACACATAAACTATAATTATTACTTTCTTTTTCCAGACGCTCTGCCCTTCTTGCCAGATTCTTCAATGTCCATAGGCATGATAGCTTCATCATCATTCACTCCAAGTTTTGCGGTCTCATCACACAAGCCGTCTTGAGACATCCTTGCCTCAGTATCACCAAGCATATGGAAACATCTTTCAAATCCACTAGTAACCGCAACCGAAATCGAGGTTGCAACGTTATCAACCTCCTCCTGATTATCCAAAATCTTTTGATGCTTACGACTAACCTCCTCCCCAAATTTATCAAGCATCATCAATATTCCAGGCGTGTGCTCCATCCTCATTTCCTCCCTCGCTTGTTCATCAACACGCCATTGCTGACCTGACAATTCAAGGTCCAGACAAACAGGAATGTTCGGATCTAAGGGCTGATCCAGCTGAACACAAACAGGATCCCCAAACCGAGTAACCAACTTGAAATCACCCTCAAACCACTCATTTACTTTGTGTTCAGGATTAAACTTCCACTCAATATTGGTTGTCAACAAACTTGTATAAACTTTTCCATCCAACTCCAATCTAAGTTCCTTTACTACATTCTCTAAAGTAGTATCTGGATCACATAACAATATCTGCTTGGCTAGAGTCGGACGGAGACGTTTGCAGCGCATCTGCATTTCCCAGGTCAAAACTCTTGCGTCTACTTTATCATTCACCAAACTACCTGTGTATGTAGCACTCACAAGATTCTCAATTATTTCTCTTTGTCCATCCAATCTAACATAACGTATCTCAGCTGGCATCTCTCCACTGGTGATTAAACTCACCGAATTCACGTTTACAATGCGTGGAATGAAAACCGATAAGTTCATGTATTCATTCACCTGAATAGAGTCAATAAACACTTTAGCACTCAAATCCTGTTCAGACTTTCCTTCAAGCCAATCTTTTTGTAACTCGAACAAAGTTGTGGATGGCATCTGCTTCAAATAAAGGAGACTTTATTCACAACGTCTTTCCAATGTGCCAGGAGCCGGATAGCTGACACAACCTGCGTCTTCAACCGCGCATCAACGCTATTACCCACCGTTCTCAACACCGTCTGAAGGCTCATTCGACCATCTGCAGGTATGACGTCAATTTTTGAAAGTTGATGCCAATCATCTAGTTCCCCCATATGTTTGATTATGGGTAACAATTCTCCCAACGTTTGGCAGCTTTTTCTCTCATCTCCATCCAGGTATTCAATCTTGGCAAGCAACACCAAACTTGGTAATATTTCGCAAACAAGCTTAGAGAGAAATATAGTTGCACTCAATTTATTCAAACTAGTTGTCTCATTCCAGGACAACTTTCTGTTTATAGCTTTAGAATGCTCACCAGCCGCCATCAGGTTTAAGTGTCTTGAGTTCTGGCTGGTAAAGATAGGGATCCTGTCCACAGGCCAGTCTATGGAGTTGATGCATCTCCCCATCTCTAACTGCACCGAAAGCATGTTTATTAAATTCAACTTAAACCTTGGTTCATTATCAATAAGACGAGCTAAATCTGCAAGTGGCATGTCCTCACTGCTCAAAAATATATTCCTCGTCGACCTGCCCACACTCAACGTCGGCAGCTCGACGCGCGACATTACCAACACCAGCCGAGATGCAGAGTTGCTGACCAACGCAGACACCGGTAGACCAGGTTTGACTTGATTTCCTTCATTGACAGATTGTTTGTGGCGACCATCTTCTTCGTTGCTCAATAACTTTTGATTCATTGTTGCCGCCGTAACCAACCTGCAAAATACAATATAATTAAATTTCAGCATCAGAATTTAAAATCTAGCATTAAATTCTTCCTCAGTAAATCTTTTTTTATAGCACCATGAACAACAACAATACAAAACTACCAACATGGGAATTATACCTAACAACAACATTAACACAATCAAAACAAACTTAGCAAACAATGGTAGTATATCTTTGAACAAATGTTCTAAACCAAACCAAGAACCTGTAACCTGTTCGAAAAATGACAACTTATGATCAACAAAATCCAACTTAGAAGCTTGTCCATTAAAGTCCTCAAAATCCTCTAAACCCTGATATCTAATAGTCTTATTAAAATCAGCAATAAACACCTTTTCATCATTCAGAAAAATCTTTTGTCCCACATGTTCAGATTTTTCATTGGCAATGTGCAGAATTTCGAGTCCCTGCCCCTGATTCCCAAGGAACAAATTGGCTGTCAACTTCAAAAATACCGGACTTTGCGAGCAATTCAACAATTTTATGTCCTCTACTGCAACAATCATTCTACTATATTCTTGTATTCCAACTGTCTCACCTTTATATTCCACCAGCAAATGTCCTACTGCACATCCATAATCCACACCTAACTTTACTGGAATTTCAACCGCTGTACACTTTTCATACTTAGCAATTTCTCCCAGGTATATAATTCTGAACCCATGATGCAACTGTACATTTGATCGAACTTCTGTTTGAGCACATCTAGAAATACTAAAAAGTTCCATCATCCTCTCATTCCTTTCTCTACTAGCCAAAAACATAGCATTCAAATCAAACCTAGCTTCCTGTTTTAACAAATCCCCAAAATAACTTCTAACAGCCGCCTTCGGTTCCTCTAAAAACTTGATACCCTCCAATTCTGTTACAAAAATATTAAAATCCAGATGTTGCAAAGTAAGTTTCTCTGTTCCCATAACTTTAACTAAAATATTCCTTTCCGAGTTAGAAACAAAAAGTTGTTCATTCCACGTAGTTAAATTAAATGTATCTTGAAAAACTACCTTAAAATTACTGGCCGGTTTTCGTACTACATACGGAAAATATGGTGAAGTTGATGTTGCCCACAAATGCTTTTCTTCAAAGTTCGCCACAATCGTCTTTTTATCATAATCCATAACAACATTTCCCTTGATCAAAACTGGAGTATTTTTTACTAAAATATGCAAAGTCCCAATAGCAAAACCTAAATTGAACCACATATTGTGCGCGTATATTCCCAGTGTCTTGCATTGAATATTTTCACCACCAACATTAACCGTGAAACTGTGAACAGTTGGCAAGTCTATGTTCACTTTAAAACTAATACCATCATGCTGATACTTGCCAGAATGAAAAATCCTTCTACATTCATCCATACTCAACTCTACCTGTTTTTCATGTGGCACGTCTAATACGTGCACATGACTCGCAGTGCCGCAAAACCAGCGCTCCAACTTTAGCCTAACCTCACAACTAATAGCCTCCGACAGTATAAAATCGGTTTCTGCTAACCCCAGTAATTCCACAGATCTGACCGGTTCCATCCTATCATGCAAACAGGCAGCTGATCTAAGTTCAACATCACTTATTTGAGAACAATCATAAGCTGCTAACCGTGGATCCTGTGACGTATACATACCACCAACAATAATAAAACAATAAGTCTGCATCACAACAACAAATAACAAAATATCCAAGTACCTGACTCCTCTATCATCCTTGGATTTCTTCACAGGTATTGGTCCAGCACGTCCACTTTTTGAACTACAAGCGTCAGGCGACCTCTTTTGCATACCACGATCTCCATCTCGTCTATTCCGGTCATGTCTGTCACCACCGCCGCTTCCTCTCTTGTCATCACGCTCCCGACGGTTTTCATGGTAATCTCTTCTCCTGCAAATATTATACAAATTATTACAAATATTATTTTTTAATCAATTTTGCGAGGTTCCTAGTTACTACATCTGCTACTGAATAACGTTCTAATCTGTCTTTATCTCTGTTTTGTCTATCCTCTTCCAATTTTTGTAATTGTACTTCATTTGTAGAACCTTTAGGACGACCTTTAACAGGAATAGTTTCAGACATTTTTTGCAGTTTTGCATTATCTAACGATCTATCTAATTCATCCTCCTCAACATCCCTACCTCGTTTAACACTTCCCCTTCGTTGTTCCAAGTTTACAATTTTACTTTGAAGTTTTGGGAAAGTGTCCTCTAAAATACTCATCCGAGACTCTAACTCTCTAGCAGATTCCATGTTAATATCCTCTACACCCAAACTGTTGTCTATTAAACTATTATCAGAGGCATAATCTCCATGAAAAACACTATCCTTACTAATAGTAGAATATGTAGAGTCTAACTTAGTTTTGTCAGTCGTATCATTCGTATCTACACTGTCAGAAATATGAGTACTTTCCAAAGTATCACTAAGATCCTCAACTAAATCATCTAAATTTTCATTATCCTGAGATACATTTGACCTTTGCTGTGACAACCCAACACCCAAAAAAGATTTCTCCAAAAAATCTGGTGTTACCTGTCCATCCTTCCGCCTTCCAACCACCTCTGGACTAGCGCCACAACTATCCTCCTCTTCAGAAACGCCTGAACAAGATAAATTTCTTAAAGTATTGGGAAAGTCATAGTTTATTTTCAAGGTATTATCCACAGAGAAAAACTCATCTGTAATCACTAAGTCAATCTTTTCATCTGGAGTCAAGTCTAGAGTACTCTCAATAACATATATTTTATCCCTTGGTACAATTCTTACCCCTTTGTCTTTCAATCTACACTTTTCTAGGGGTTGAACCTCGAACAAACTGTCAGAAATTACTTTTGTCACTAAACACGGACCCACCCATAACGAACAGAGTTTACGAGCTACACCAATCGTTGTGACGTCATAATAAATATAACAATAGGAATTTATAGCTATCGGCCGACCTATCCTTTCTGTATTTTCTACCTGTAAATACTTCTCAGTCCTCTCTTGTCCAGTTCTCCAATTTCTGTCAAGGCACTCCAATAACTCTGAAAAATTCATATGTTTAATTTTCGTGCGGGTTAAAGGATCAAATGCGTCAAGCGGAAGTTTAGGGTTTCGTAGGAACATCTTGAAAAACGGGGAACATCCTAACCTCCGATTAAAAGAAGTGTTCATACAAAATTGTGTAGCTTTAAGTTTATGAGCCCAATCTCCATCTTGAAAACGTAAATCAGTCTTAAGAAACGAATACACCGATTGGTTGTATCTTTCACTAAAATTCGAATTAGCTGATCTGGGAGGGATAAAAATTTGTTCAATTCCCAACCTTAAACAAACTTCCCTAAAAACTTTCGATTTGAAACTTTGTGCATTGTCAGTCCTGATTCTCTCGCACAATCCCCAAACAGAAAATAAATTAAACTTCAAACATTCAATAATTGTTTCAGCTTTAACATCCTCAATAGCAAACAACCACACATATCTAGTACAACTGTCAACTACTATTAAAATATGCTTACAAATGACTCCATTATATTCACACTCATTCAAAGGACCTATAGCATCTATGGCCAACTCTGCCATAGCCTCCCCAGCCAAAGGAGAAAATTCTATATTATGATTATGTTTTGGTTTTTTACGTCTATTCAAACAAATGACACAATTTGCAACTGCCGCCGCTACATATTTAGACACATAGGGAAAAATGAAGTGACGATTAATCCTGCTCAAAGTCTCCAAATAACCCCTATGTCCCGCTGTAACATCTGCATGAGCTAACAAAAAAACTTTATTGTACATTCCAATAGGTACCACTACCCGTTCTATAAATTGAAATTCCTTCTGGAGCCGCATAGGTGAAGTCAAAATAATTAAACCATCTTTAAAACTCAGATGTTCAAAAAACCTTAATATTTGTTTACCACGATAAGGCATTTGATACAATTCTCTGGACGTGGGTTTGACATTATTTACAATAAATTTCCTCACCTCAACTAGAACAGGATCCTTCTCCAGACTACGACTGAATTCTCTCGCCTTCAATCTGGACGCTATTTGACTGGCCGTCTCTGCTCCAATTCCTGCAATAAGACACAATTTAGGATCTTCTAATTGATATACAGTATCCAATATTAACTCTCCTTGTTCGTCCGTCGATAATTTAGATATCCTATCTTTACTATCCTCTAATGCAGTACGTGACAATATATCAACATTAGTATGCATCTTGCCCTGCCTATGTACAACCTCATAACTGAAGGTGGATAAAAAGTTTATCCACCTTATGGTGAGACCAACAAAATATCCGTTCTGCCTCCAAGTAGATAGATGTTTCAGTGCAGCTGAATCAGTTCTCACAATAAACTTCTTGTGTCTCAAATAACATTCAAATCTTTCAACAGCATTTACTAATGCACATAATTCTCCTTTATGCGCTGCATAATTGGCTTCATGAGTTGAACAAACACGTGACCAACACGATATCATTTTCTCTTGACCATTTTGTTTTTGACTTAACACTGCAGACATAGCTGTAGATGACCAATCTGTATCCAACACAAATGGTTCAGCCTCCATCCTCCAATCCGGAAATGATTTACTTATTTCTTCACAGAACAATTCTCTAGTCTTTGTAAAAGCTTCCATACTTTTTTCATCCCATTCTATTTTACTACTGTTTCTGAATTTGTTCAATGGTGCCGTAATATCAGAAAAATTCTTGAAATATGAACCATAATAATTTATGAAACCAGTAAATCTTTGAATATCTTTACCTGTTTCAGGTACTGGCCAATTCTTAATCTTTTCAATATATGCTTTGTCCATGAATATGCCTTCTGCATTTATAATATGACCCAGAAATTTCACTTCCTCTGCAAACAATGTACATTTTCCAAGATTAATCTTGAGGCCTGCTTCACAGAATGTTCGTAGTAGGGTATTCAGATGCTCCAGATGTTCCTCCACATTCATACTATATACAAGAACATCGTCCAAATAAACTAGGCAAAATGCCCTTAATTCAGGACTCAAATCCATTACTCTATCCATCAACTTTATAAATGCACTTGGAGCATTGGTCAATCCGAACGGTAGCCTCTTGAAGCAATACTGCCGTCCATTAGAACAAAATGCTGTATATTTCCTGACAGATTCCTTCAAGTGCATTGAATTATACGCCGAAGTAAGGTCAATAGACGTAAAAATCTTCTTTCCTCCAAGTTTGTCAAATAGCTCACCAATGTTAGGCAAAGGGTAACATATCTTCTCAGTTATCTCATTTAACGAGCGGTAGTCCAGGACAAACCTGACTTTCACCTCGTTAGTATTTCCCACTTTCTTCTTAACAGCAAAGATTCCAGAATTAAACGGTGAATTACATTCTTCTATCACATCTGTTTCCAACCATAAATCAATCTGTTCTTTTAGTTTCTCTGCATGATGAGGATTGAGTCTAATCATTCTATTTTTGAAAGGTTGAGCTCCAGGAACTAACTGAATGTCATACTCCTCCAAAGTACAAGATCCAATATCCGTAGGGTCAATCGATAACGCCTTAAAATTCTTTAAAACAAACCAACTATTCTTCCTTTTAAAGAGACATTATCTTTTAAAAACGGAACTTTATCCAACTTCAATTTATCTTTAATAAAACGAATCTTCTTTAATGTTGTTGACACATCTTCTTTAACTCTGTTCTCTTGCAACATCGCTATCTTCTCCGCTAAAAACAAATTTCCAACCAAAGTACCAGCAGGAACAGATTTCTTAACAGTTTCAAAATTCGTAATTTTAGTCATAATTTTACCGTTTTTTCCCACCTCAGTAATTCCTTCATTTATCAACAAGTTATTTCGGCTACAGTAACCTTGTCTAGGAGCTATATAACACAACTGTCCTTCAGGCATATTTCCCTTAGTTGAAACTTCTACCACCACTGTACTTAATGCTGGAATTTCTATTCGATTTTTCAATGAACAAATCCATTTTTGGTCTTGTAACTCAGCTACATTAATCTCAGGTTTCTTAGTTCTTGCCTTCTCCAGTTTCTCCAAAACCGTATGAACCAAATTCTTCACTACAATTTTTCGTTTAGCTACCAAATTCACACTGATTCCATGCATCTCAATCCTGTTGCCATCCTTGGCAAATATCGTCTTCACGTGATTTTTGTTCAGCCAATGACTGCCTAGATTCATAGGTACAGTCATGCTAGAAATAACAAAGCAATCTTCTTGAAAACTGTGACCTCCAATCTGAAATTCAACATTCCGAACAACACCATCAATCTTGATGCTGGAACCCTGCACGCCTGTTGCTTTCGAATCCGTCTCTTCAATCATACAATCAAGCTTTCTGGCCAACACTTGAGATATCAGGCAGCCTCGTGCATTGCCGCTGTCAATTAAGGCCAGGATTTCCATGCCACCAATCTT
Organism: Acartia tonsa; assembly: GCF_053477335.1. Taxonomy (NCBI): domain Eukaryota; kingdom Metazoa; phylum Arthropoda; class Copepoda; order Calanoida; family Acartiidae; genus Acartia; species Acartia tonsa. The sequence goes on along the minus strand of NC_137270.1, from coordinate 49,392,901 downwards.
CGTTGGAACGTAGACTTCAGCCGCTCCAGCCGCCATCTCAGAATCTTCATGAAACTTATAAACAGCTATCTAACCAACACCAGCAGTTATGAGGTTGTAACTATCCAATTGTCTATCAAATAACTATCTATCTGTCTACAACAAATAACAAAATAACGGAATAAAACAAATCACTCACCGACAAAATTTCATCCACCAACAGAAACGTCCAAAATATCTCTTAATCCACAATCAACAAAACTTCTCTCCGGCCAACAGAAACGTCCCAAAATATCTCTTAATCCACAATCAGTAAAACTTCTCTCCGGCCAATCTAAAATATTACAAACTTTTTAGATGCCAATTAATAGATAAATCACTTTAAATAAGAATTAATATCGGTATTAATATATATATATATAACAAATTGTTTACAAAACTACTTTTCGAACAGCAATATATATAATGGTAATCAAATATTAACAGCATAAAACAAAATCTTAACAACTCACCATCAAATAAATAATGATGACAGTATCTCTCAATCACCACAAATACTCTTCTCGGCCAATCTAAAATAAAATACAATTATTTTAGATGCCATATTTAAATGTTTTCACTGAACAAATAAACTTGCAACACATTCAATAAAAGAAATTGTATTAAGAAATATAACATGAATCAAATATTATCAATCACCAAGCAACTAAATTAATCTTTCTAAATACCATAAATTCAATTCTTTTGTAATTCAATAAAATATTACCTAATAAAACTATTATTGTCAGATTAAAACTGATCTCCTGCACACTACTTTGATGTATGAAAGTTTTAAAAGTTGAAATTCAACTAACTATATATCTCAATACCTGAGAGCACCTTCTTGCGCAGCTCTGCTTCTCTGCGCAGCTCAACTTTCTGCGCATGGAACGCCCCACGCCTGATAATCATTGCAGCTACCTCTCTACACCACCCCATTTTGCGCATACCAGCTCTGAGAGATAGTGCAAACTTCTTTGCAAATATGTTCACTCCCCCTTTCTCCTCAAACAAAAGAGACAGCTCCACCATATTTGCGCATACCAACTCCGAGAGACAACCCCTCCCTTCCTTCATAGAGAGAGACTACTCCACGATTATATCTAATGCATTATAACAATTTTGCTTCATGAAATTCTAAACTTCATAAAAAATTTTGCTGAATCAACATTACTAAATCGCAATATAATTGTTTTAAAATTAAATACTTCAAACCACAATAACTGACTCAACTTTTAAAACAATTTTCCACATTTCATCAAAATTTAATACTTTTCAAATATCTAATTTCACATTTTTATCAAATTTAATTCAATTTAAAATTTAAAATTCAAATTAATATGTTTTCAATAGCAATTTTACAAAATTGTATTCCTAATTCGTTTTTTCATTTTCACTTTTTTATTATTCTTATCTCTGTTAGACTCCACAACAGTCTGAAACAAAAATGAATTTTTCTAATTTCAACAAAACATAATCAAAAACTAAATTAATTATTTTGATTTCCATTATAACATAATCTCATAATTTCATATACGTTTATAAACAATATGTTATCTTTTCATAATTCAAAATAAACCATCAAAATAAATTATCACAAAATTAGAGTTGCTTCGTTCACTCTTTATCATTAATTTTGTTTTGTTGTTGTTTATTTACAATGCGCATAAATCAAAATAATGCCGCGTAACAAGTAGAAAACGGAATAAGGTTTTAATGATCATAATACATACAAAACATTAATACCATAAAATGTCATCTATAATAGCATTATTCCATGCCTCAACTTCCGCTACAAGATCATCTTCATAATCGCGTGCCCCTAAACCATCGACATACGCCACTTCCTTCATATCCTCCCCTTCTTTCACCTCTCCTTCAATTTCACCAACCAATTTCTTTTTATCAATACTATTTTCATTCTTTTTAAAACTCTTTTGCCCCGTCTTATAAGGAACAAAAGGCTTGTTTCCCCACCGCAAAAAGTATTTTCCTTTAGGATTAGGCAACTTTTTATCTCTAATATCAAAACAGTCCCTCATCATGTGACCTTTTCTGTTGCAATAATAACAAATAAAACCACCTTGAATTGCGCCAATTAAAGGAATAAGTTCAGCTGGTCCGCCAAATTCATCAGCTAAATCAATTTCACATTGATTTATTTCGTATGACAAATTATCTTCATCACTAACCTGATCAATAGTTACAGGATTTGACTTGGAACCAACGCCACCAACCATCGTTTTAGCCAAAGCCATCTGGTTTGTTGTACATCCTCTAGCCATTGACCCTGAAATTTGGTTAAATTGTAGCCCTTTAACAATCAGTTGTGCTTTAACTATTAACTCTGTCCGAAACTTCGTTATCATTCGCACTTGTCCGTCACGCTCCAAATCCAACGCAAATTGACGCATCTGATTAGCCAAAAGTGGAGATAAGATCACATTACACACTTGAGAATAGAAATCCATAAACATATCATCAGTTGGTTTCGGATACGCACGTTTCCAGAAAGATAGTATCTTATCAAAAAATGCATCAATCTTATCATTCTCATGTTGCTTAACACTCAAATACGCATCTTTACACACATTTTTCATGTCGGGTGGTAAAAATGTCTCTCGCATCTTACACAAGTACCCCTTTAATGTTAATCGTCTATTCTCCATATCAGCAGGTTTTAGTGTATAACCACAAGCGGTTCTTACACCCACACACTTATCAAACAAAATTTCCTTACACACTTGATGATTAGTCATATGATAACGTCTAGTAGTCATCCAAAACCTCTCCAAATAATCATCAAAGAAAATCACATCATCGTCAACCAAAAATTCAGGCGCATTTTTTCTGAACTGATCATCAAGTTTAGCACACGTTTCATTGTACCTATGAACATTCTCCTCCCCCTGCGAAACATACAAAGATCTATCTGGTACATAAACAAGAGATTTACACCAACTAACCTGCGATTCACTCAGTCCAGCTTCAAAAAAATTGAGCGTATTAAAATCCTCCGCTTTAACCTCAGAAAGGGCTGGCCACCACATGAGAACTCCATTGTAAATATTATCCACAGCATCAACCTTAGACAACTCCCAAAGTTTTATGATCTTATCCTCATGATCTTGCATACCACCAAAAATAGTTCGAGAACCACTAGCAAACAAGTTAGGCTTCTCCTCTGATCCTCCAGATCCTCCAGCCGTCCGCTGCCACGGCATAGAGTTATTCAAACCATTCTGCTGGTTATTCGAACCATTCTGCTGGTTATACGAACCATTCTGCTGGTCATTCAAACTATTCTGCTGGGCAATCTTTTCTAGAATTCGCTGCTGGCCAGTCATAAACTCATCCACAACTGTCACATTCTCGGTTTTGATATCATTATCAACACTAGGCACCACCACCTTATCAAGACGATCTTCCAAATCGTCCATCCGAGTAGCCAGTCCAGTAACCGCAGTACTATTAGTATCAACATTATCCGTCAACTCCTGAATTTTCTTCTCCAGCGGCGCCATACGCCCACCCAGCTCCGACGCCACATTATCAATTCTAGTCCCAAGAGCATGAACCTCATTAATCAAATACATGTCCTTCTCATCCTGAGACAACTTCCTCCACTCATCAATGGTCAAACCCATTGTTCCAACACAAAAAATACCTGAACAAACTAAAAAGAAAAGAAATAATACAATTAAAAGAAAATCTGAGCCGTAGATTCGTACTACACTACTGCGCCAAAATGACGTGTAGTAATAGCAAGAACAAACAGCTAAATATTCTAATAAAGTGTATTAATTCAAGACAAGTTAAACATACAATAATAATATTAAATATAATGGCAATTATTCACTTTTATGTTCATGCCGAGTTGCAGAGCAATGTCTTGCTCCGAAACGGTTGACACAAGAACTAAAAGCTAATATACAAAATACATGCATTGCTCTCAAGTCAGGAAGAAAGGGACTATACATCACAATTGCATAGAGTAAAGACAGTGGCGTGCGAACCGAAGGGGGCATCTGGGGCAATAGCCCCCCCCTAGCCACTGCCCCCCCTGCCCCCCCCTAAATGTTGAAAAATGCCCCATTTTGCCCCCACCTGGTTAACAAAAATGCCCCTTTTTGCCCCCTACCCTACAAAAAGCAAAACTATCTCAGTTTTCAAAAAAAAGATCAAGAAATACTCCAAAAAAAAATTTTTGCGCTTCACGCCAAACAGACAGTTACTATTCATTTAACCTTACCAAATTTTTTAATTACTGTAGAAATTAGGTTATAATCTTTTTTCACTGAACATAACAAACCAGGTAATAGGAAGTATTTTATTTTGTATAATATAAACTTTTTACCAAAGAAATTTTGTGCATCCCCAATGATGATACACAAAATTACCCCTTATATAGATTACAATTAGTGGATGAAATGTATGGAAACTCGACTTAATTAACCAACCAATCAAAATTCCATTAAAGTCCCCAAAGTTGTTGAGCCAAGGAATAAGAAATTTTTTTATTGTATTTAATGAGATAATGTTGCTATTATCATATTCAAAATAGATACAATAATAACCCTTAAAATATTTAAACACTAGTCTCTTATTGGACATAAAATGACATCCAATAAGAAAAAGGAATTAAAATATGGGAAAGAAAATTATTTTTTTAAAAATTAATTCTAGGCATATTGGAATAATAAATATTAGGAAAGAAAATTATTTTTTTTTCAAATTTATTTCTCTTCATACTGGAATAAATATTATTTTTTTAAAATTTTACTATTAACCAATAAGATATAGGCATGTTATCATAAAAATTTAGAAAACAATAATTTTTATTCCAGCATTATCAAAATTAAAGTGTTATACTCTAAAATAAAGGAATTGATAAAGAAAGAATAATTTTTTTCCAAACTTTTACTACCTCATGCCTATTTCTTATTGGTCAACATCAGAATTTAAAAAGAATAAAAAAATTTTCTAACATTTTAATAATTATAAAGTCTCATGTATTGATAAGGGAATTTATAAAAAAAAAATTTTTTATTCCAAAATTTACTACATCATGCCTATTTCTTATTGGTTGACATCAGGATTTAAAAAAAAAATAATATTTTTTCCAACATTTTCATAATTATACAATTTCATATTTTAAAGAAAGGAATTGATAAAAAAAAAATTTTATTCCAAACTTTTACTACATCATGCATATTTCTTATTGGTTGACATCAGGATTGTTAAAAAAATAATATTTTTTCCAACATTACACAATTATGAAATTTCTTATTTTAAAAAAGGAATTTATAGAAAAGAAATAATTTCTATTCCTAACTTTTTCTATATCATGCCTATTTCTTATTAGTTGATTCTAGGATTAAAAAGACATAGAATTCCAACATTAAAAAAAGATGCAGCTAAATTATTTTGGGGTATATTTTTTGTTACAGACAAAGCCCAAGCTTTTTCTGAGGGGGGAGACCCCGCTCAACCCCCCCTTCCCCTGAGGGTGGAAACCCCCCTCAACCCCCCCCCCCTGACGCTCACTGAATCTTTTAAAACATTACACTTAAAACTAACAAAAGTTTAAACATCCAGAAAAACTCGAGTTATAGAGTAGGTTTGCCAAACAAAAATTTTATAAATACACAAATAAATTAAATTAACATTTATTTTAAGGTAAATATTTAACAAAATATATGTAATGTAACCAGTGGATTTCTTCATGTGTAATTTTGCAAGCAGACACCTAAATTATAAAAATTATTTTGTTATGTTGGTAATATAATCTATTTGTCTTTCTATTAACGCATTAATCTTCGCAATTTTAAAATCACAAGTTTAATATTTATAGGACAATTATAACATTTCTAAATATGTTAAAATTGATTTACAGACCAATGGAAAGTCCGTCAGGCAGACACACGGACAGACAGACTTTCGGACACAGATTAACAAACAGACAGATGTGGACAAACATTTGAAGTGATATACAGACGAATGAACAAACGGGCATTATAGAAAAGCTTCTAGATTTTAAAAAAACTTACCATGCAAACACAGCAAACACTCACAGCAAACAATGGTCGATTCAAGTTTTCTGACAAGCCTAAAATATTTGATATAATTATATTTCTTATAAAAATATTGATAATAATAGCTGCGCCCCCAAGATTCCATGTACAAAGAATGGACAGAAAAAATGGCCTAAAACCATCCCAGGACCTATGTAAAGTTACCCTGAAAAAAAGAACATTCGGACCAGTTATTTCTGAGATCATAAGTATCAGACAAAAAAACATTACTAATTTATGTAATAGTACAAGACATTTATAAAGCTTCCCTTAAAAGTACAATTTAATCGAACGAGCATTTTTTTAGATAATTAGCTTCAGGCAAAAAAAACAATCTACTTTATATAATAGAATAACACTGAATAAAATACCTATGTTTTGAGATAACCTCCGTCTTCACCAATATTCAAATGATTACTAAATCAATAAAAATTGTCGTACATTAAATTTAAAAACTTTAGAGGTCAGCTGAATCTTAGTTTCCGATTTTGTACGTGTCACCCTCATCCTATCTAAATATTTACTACTAGTTAAAAAGGCTTCAAACTTCTAAAAAATAAAAATTTATTTTTCACAAATTAAGCTTTTTTTACGTTTTATTAAATGAAGTTCCAATTAAAAAAAGGGAGGACTTATACTATGGGTAGGGGGGTGGGCATTGGTGATTAATAGACGAACTATTATACCCCCCCCCCTTTCCTTTCAGCTTTTCCTTTTGACCATAGTAGCTAAAAATAGCTTTTGCAATAGTTAGGTTATCTGTCGTACAACTTCAGAAATCAGGGAACAAATGGGTAATAAATTTTTAGTTGATCATTTAATTTTCAGAAACAGTGGTAAGTGAAAGAGAGAATGAGATGGGGTATGGGGAGGGAGGGGAAAAGGAAACTGACAGAAAGAGACAAAGAGAGAGAGAAGAGGGAAAGAAAGGCACAGATAACCAATTAACCAATGGACGTCCAGAATAATTAACCCTTGTGATATGTATTATATCAGTTTTGAGTTTTTAGGACAGAGTTTTAAATCCAACAAAACCAAGTATAATATTTTAGTAATATTGTTAATACAAAAAAGGTAATTTATATTTATTTCAGCAATATTAAGGTCAAGTGACAAAAATTTTAATTTCCACCTACTTCGCCCCCACAGGGGGGCAAAAGTAGACGGACAATTCAAATTTTTGATCACATGACCAAAATTGTTGAAATAATTTTAAAATCCTTTCTCGCATTCACAATATTACAAAAATATGATAGATAACTAATATGAAATATCGGGGACTAGTGTAATAAATAGCCCAAAAACCCCTCCCTCCCTGCATATTTAAAGAAAAAAATTTGCGCTTCGCGCCCTTCCAAATGGTTTCTGCTTTTTATCACATTGTATATTTTGTTTTTATTTCTATAAAAACATTTGTAAACAACAAATATTTAATCAAAAAGTTATTTTATATAAAAAAGAAACAGCGTTGATATTTATCTAAGCCTTTTTCTCAACACTGTATGTCTGTCTAAATGAATAACTATATATGATGTCATATTATTTTCAGGATAAGTTTATCATTTTTTTTTGTGTACATACCCTTACAAAAAGACATGTTTTTTTTATGGCAATTTTCATTAAAAACCCTTAAAACTAACTACACTCTATATTCCTAACTTGATAAAATACGCCACTCTTGTTGTCTTTAATTGAGTTTAGTTCAAAGGGGGAGTAAATCTTTTTAGGTGCGCTTCATGCACCGCCCTTATAAATCCTTGGAAACACCACTTAATGAAAAATTAACAGAGTTTTAAAGTGCCATTTAAAGAGGGTAGGATATGTTGATATAACTTTTTAGCTTCTCTATAATTCACTATGGCTGTCAGTACGTAATGCTAAGGGGGAAATGGGATTTTTTCAACTGCAATTAAAGATAGAAGGCTAAAACTTAATGTTAACATTCCCATCATTATGGAGTATAATTAACTATTAGAAATTCATGGAGGTCAGACTGCATTTCAGGACGTTTTTGGCTATTTTTGTACCTTTTAAATTTCGGGTATGGTCCCTTTTGTGACATTGCCTCTTAAGGTGCATTTTGTCGTATTTTCACAGTAGCTTTTCCCCTATTTATAGCTCCTGTGGGGCCAATTGCCTAACCCTGCGGGGAAATCACCTGAATAATCTATTAAAGGAAGCCTGCAAGAAATACCACGCTTTAACTGCTGAAAGACTGCCAAAAGTAGACCAAATACCCCAAATTTGAAGCCTTCAGCTTCTATAATAAAAAAGTTCTAGGCATTTTAAAATGACATTTTATATACATTTAAAATTTTGAAAGAATTGCAATGCTCATGTTGAAAACTTTGAAATTAAACTACGTGGCCTAGAAACAAAATTATAAGTTTGTTTTTGTCATAAATTTGGGTTTCCAATAACTAATTATATTTTTACAATAAAAATACCCATTTTTATAGTCAAAATCATTAAAAAAAATTAAGTTTCGCTTGTACCAAATGTACTGTAGCAAATCAGAAGGCTGAATCAGCTTAACAACCAATCACAGCTAAGCTTGTATTAGTTTACCCCTTTGTTTCCGCTATGATTTTCGTTTAAAAATGTAATTTAAATCGAATTTTTTTCATAGATTTTGACTATGAAATGTGGTGTTTTTATTGTAAAAATGTTATCAGTTACAGGCAATCTACGTTTTTGACAAAGATAAGGTTATAATTTTGTGTCTAGGCGACGTAATTTAATATTGTTTTTTCTTTTATGAGCATTGGAAATCTTTCAAAAATTCCATTGTACATAAATGCTATTTTGAAATGCCTAGAACTTTTTTGTTATTGAAGCTGAAGGCTTTAAATTTAGTGTATTGGGTTTTCTTGTGGCAGTCTTTCAGCAGTTAAAGCGTGTTATTTCTTGCAGGCATCCTTTAAGAGCTACTGTGAAATGCCCCTTAAGAGGCGTTGCCACAAAAGAGACTATACCCCAAAGTTTTCCATATTTCTAAGAGATTTTATAACTGTAGATGAAAGGACAAGTAATTTTTTTTATTTTTTAAATAGTTCTTTATATCTTTGGTTTTTATGGTTGGATAATCTTTTTTAATATTTTTTTTTTAATATTTAAAAAAATAAAATTTGTCGCTGTTTCGACCATCCAGTATGTAATTTACTTTGACTGTCATTACACAACATACAGGAAAAAGGATTTGTGACTTTTTCTACCTAAAATACATATTTATTTCAACAGATGCTCTTTAAATCTACTTGTCTGTATTCTTATTAATGATTTTTTTGTGCTTTGCTACTTAAAGGTGTTGTCATCCTTGGTATCAAACAATAAAGAAATATTTAAAATCAGTTTAACATATAGGAAGGTTAAATTATCTTCAGTAATTTTTTTTCGAAGATGCTTTCGGGGCACTTTGATTTAGGGGGGGGGGGGCAAAATTTTACAAAATCTTTAAAATGCCCCCCCCCCTAGACAAAGTGCTTCGCACGCCACTGAGTAAAGAGGAATAGAAATGTAAATCCCAAATATGTACCAGGTGGACTGAAATAAACTGCGGTTTCCGAATTTTGGAAGTAGATTTATTGATATGTCCCTATTCTCTAAAAAAACATGCATCAATATCTTAAAACAACAGTGCATTTTAGAGCCCAAAGAATTCAAAAGGTGCATGTTACTTTATAGTGTATTCTTGTAGAATCTTATTTATACCTAAGATTGAATTAAAATCTTTTTTCTTACTTGAAAACAACATCATAGCATGGACAATAAATTACATTAAAAATTTTATTTAAAATGCCTTTTTCAAAAACGAACAATCATTTTTTTTGCTTGAATTTTGATTTTTAGTATAAAAAATTCCTCTTTTCCTTCCCCTCCTATTTCTTATTTTGATTGACAGTTCATGATATTCACCAGATTAACTAATAAAACATTAGTATTTTAATAAAAGCACTTTTAGTGACAATTTCAAACTTGCTTATTTTTAAAGATATTGAAATAAGAAGATACTTCTTTTATTTATCATTGAACACAGTATTAAAAGAGTTTTTTTTACAAAAAATTACTATGCCTTAGACAAATAGAAAAACAAAATTCTGAAGCACCTAAAAAGCTCTTTTCATGTAGCCAAAAAAAGATATTATGTACAAAATTTATTTAACTTTTTATTACTTTATACTTTAAAACCAATATGTTGCAAAATAAATAAGATAAGTTTAACTAATTGTTATCAAGATTTAGGATCAGGTATTTCTACCCTACATGTAGCTGTCAGTACAGTCACATTTTCAGAAAAATAAAATAATTTCTAAAGTGAATCTGATGTACACTTTTGCAGATAATATAGAACAACAAAGATTTTTTTTGATTCCCAAAACAAGAAAACTCAGTTTTTTGGTCCACTTTGTACATATTGGAATTTTGAAAGCAAACTCAAAGCATCTAGTATGTATGAATAAAATACACATTTGCACAATATATCCAAATTCAATATAAAGAACTAGCGGCTTCACCCCTAGCCTCTAACGGCATTGCCCCAAAAGGTTCAAACCAATTTTCAGATTTTAGATTTGAAGCAAAAATTTAAAAAAAAAATTTCTTTTGGGGGGGGATAGTCGACCCTACAATTTTAATTTTAAAAAATAAAATAAATTTTTTTTGGGGGGGGTTAGGGGTGTACCCCCTAGAAAATAGTTAATAAACCTTCTCGGGACCTATGAGAAGCTACCCTGTAATGGAGAACCCGATCGGTTCAGCGGTTAGCGAGATCCTTCGCTACAAACAAACAAACAGACAGACACACAGACATCGTTCTACTTTGTATTATAGATGGATCAAAACTTACAGTCATAGTCTTTAGCGTCTACATCTGCCCCATTCTTAACCAAATATTCAACAACATTAAGATGTCCTGCTGAAGATGCCTTCATTAGACTGGTTTCCCCTAATAAATAAAACTTAATTTAGAAACAATTAGCATACTAAATCTTAATTATCATTGCTAAGAATGTATCAGGGAAATATTAGACATTATAGAGTAAAAGTTTGATTGTTTTGATTAGTAATTTAAAAAAAAAAGATTTTCATAAAAATTAGTAGAAGATTATTGATGTTACAGTTTAGTTATTTCTCACATCGTATTATAAACAGCTTTCAACGGATATAGATTGGTTTTAATGCTTAACGGTCGGGGGGGGGGGCGTTGAACGCCCCCCCATCCGGTTTTTTCTATCTCATTTTCTGTGTGTGAAAGATAAAGAGCCCAAACTGCTTGACTTTTTAAGTTTGGGTATGACACATAACTGAGAGTTGGAATTTTTTGAATATCTCCATCCTGGCGAGCACAGGATGCCAGCAAACCTGGCAGGGTCATCCAGGTAAAGAGCAAAAATATTTTTTTGACTTAAACAAAGCATTTTATCTTACCAAAATACTAAAATATCCTCTAGTAGTACATCCTCATATTAAATACAGGTGTTCAAGTCAATTTCAGGTTCCAGGTATGATCCTCCAGGTCCTGATCCTCCAGGTCTCCAGAAATCTTTAAAAGGCTCCTGTGGCCGCAATTTTTGACTTAGAGACTTCAAATTTTAAACTTAAGCTTTTCTTACATGTCTACATAATGTATTAAAATTTCATAAAGATCCGCCGCCGTTTTCCCGCCGACCGCCGACTGCGGCGGCTGGCAGCTGCCAAGTACAGCTGCGGCCGCTGAAATTTATGTTTTGATATTTCAAACATAAAATTTACATAAAAATAAACATTTTCTGCAAAAAAAAATTTCTTCTAGCTTCAAAAATAAAAAAATTACAGCCGTTTGAAATTTTTAAGTAAAAAAGGACCTGAAAACAAAGGTTGTTAAATAAAAGGGTGAAGGAAGCGAAAATTGACCTTGACTTACTTAAAGTCGAAAATTCATCATAACACAGGGGACTTGCACAAAAAATTTTAGCCCTCTAGCTCTAATAGGAACTGAGATAATAGGGGGGGGCGTTGAACGCCCCCCCCCCCGACTGATTAAGGTGCGGCAAGGGGCCCGACTGTAAAGGGTTAATCTTATGATTGTACACTTTTATATTCGTAGAAAGCTGGATATAATATGATGCTAGACATAGTTTTTTTTGTATGGATGTGAACCAGTTCCTATCCACCGGATTCAAATGAATACCAGAAAATATTTTAAACTTACAAACATTTTTATAATAATCAATTCTAGCACCATTTTTAACCAAATATTCAACAGTCTTAAGACAGTTCATTTTGTCCAAGAATTTATATATTTTTTTTCCCTATTTTTGATGATTAATAAATATCCTATGTTTGATAATGAATTTTTAACTCTGACTTACTTAAGGTCGAAAATTCATTATCATGCAGAAAACATGAACAAATTTTTAGCCCTCTAGCTCATATACATGTATGAGCTGAGATAATAGGGAGAGGCGTTGACACACATCTTCCTTTCCCCCTTCCCCCCAACCAATTAAGGTGCAGCAAGGTGCCCGACAGTTAAGGGTTAATGATTTTAACATAAAAATAATGAAAGAACTTCAAACTGATTTCCTATTCACTACATTAAATTTTGATATTTGAAATCTTTTGTATAACATAATTACAAATTTTTACTTTGTTATTTAGAAAAAACAGCACAGAAATTAGTAAATACAAGAACCATGAATTGTTCCATTTATATCTGTGTCTGGAGAAATAATATGATAGTTAATTGTCTTTAATTATTTAAACTTAAAAATCAAAACGTATTTCAAAATTCAAAACCTAAATACCCTGGATTTGTATTACAATTGTTAATAAGTAGGATAAATCTATTAGAAAAATTTAAGATGGAGGAAATTCCCTATGGAAAAAATACATGAAAATCAACTGCCACTGTTTGTATAGTAGATTTGTTCCTTGTTTTTTAGATTAATTGAAAATATTTATTGGTGGGGAACTCTGCAGGCCTACCCATTACCTCATATAACCTAAGCTTATCTGACCTAAAGTAATAAACAAAAAAATAAAAATAAGACGGGGATTATCAGTGCTCAAAAGGGTACTTTGTGTAAAGAAGCTGAAAAGAATAATGTTACCTTCTTTATCATAAGCATTGACATCTTCACCATTGTTAACATAGAACTCGACAATTTCTAGGAGGCCTTCTCTGGATGCAGTAAGAAGACTGCCTGTAATAAAATTTTGGGTGGGTGGGTTATTGAACTTATTTTGTAGTAAATAAAAATAAAAATTGTTTACTTTTTTCCTAGAAATGTCTCAAACTTTGTTTAATGCTTTCTTTTTTGTCTATGGATTGTAAAGCAGTAAGGATTTAATCTTTATGAAAGTCTATAGAATAACTCAAACAAAAATAATTTACTATGAAGAAAATAATATTTTTAAAGACACTCTTACATTTAATAAAGATGACAAGGTGCATCACTTTTTATATGTTTTACCTGCATTCAGTATTACTCTCTCATATTCTTTATACTTTTTCTGAGTTTAAAAAAAATATTATCAAGTCTTTTCCTCAACTTAATACTTAATAAAATAAATTTACCATTTATTACTTACCATCATCTCTTCAGTCAAGGAACAGTTGTAAGCTCTATAATAAAATAATAAAATCAAATAATGAATTAATCATGTCTATTTAACTCCTAACACAACTTCATTTATATGTTGGAAAAATCAAAGGAAACACTCTGTAAATGTCTTCTACTGAAGAAAAAACATTTTATAAGTATGTATTTGCCATCCAGCAATTTGTAAATAGTATCTATGACCACAATTTTTGACTTTTATTTTGGTACTGAAGTTATCAAACATGTCTACATAACATATTAAAATTTGGCTAAAATCCACTGCCATTTTACTGACAATCACCATCAGCAGCTTTGGCATCTGCCACTGCTGCCCAAATTTACCTCATAAAGGACCAAGGAATTCTTCTGCAAATTTTCCTAGAGGCTTTTATATGAAAGAAGTGTGAAATTTGTGAAGTATAAAGAAAGATTTCATAAATTAAATTATCATTTTAAAAATAAGTTATTAAAAAATTTTCTCATTTTTCCACTTTAATAAAAAGTTATAGGTTTTTTTTATCAAAACCGCTATCATCAATATTCAGAACCATGCTGAGAGTAATATTAATTCTTTATGTGTGTTCTGAAGTTGTTTTAATCTCAAACCCTCTAATCTCATATAATGCTCCAAACAATGCTAGAAACCAATAATAATTCTGAAAATGTGTTCAGAAGATGTTATAATATCAAAAATAATCTTATTTTATCCCTTTCTCTCTTTCCCCCCTACACCTTCTTTCACTTTTTCATTACCCCCTCTCCCTGGCCTTCTTTTCTCTCTCTCACTAGGAACTTAACTCAAAGTCAAAAATGTAGCCACCCTTTACATTAGGATAATTTATATTTTTTATAACAGATAGTAATGGTAAAATGCTTAAAAAGAGTGCTAAATGTAAAGGATTTTTTGATAAATTGCATAGAAATTGCAAAAAATAGTAAATTATTTCAGGAGCGTCCAAGCTTTTTTGTGAGGCGGGGTAAAAAATTTTAGAGGGGGGGGGGTAAATGGCGCGCAAAGCGCGCCACAAATTTTTTTAACCCCCCCTAAAAATTTTTACCCTGGGGGTAAAATTTGCTTGGGGGGGGGGGGTAATTACCCCCCCTGAAATGTGTTGGCAGGGGTAAATTTTTTTTCCCACCCAAAATCTACCCCTGGGGTAAAATTTTTGGTGGAGGTAATTACCTCTCTAAAATTGTTTGGGGGGGGGGGGGAAATACCCCCTTCTAATTGGTTGAGGTTGCCTACGGCATGGGGGGGGGGGGAAATGAAAAAAAATTTGGGGGTGCCTACAGTCACTTTACCCCCCCCCCTTCTTGGACGTCTATGAATCATTTAACATAATCCTTGCTTTAAACCAATGCACACTGGTCCGAAAACGGAGATTTGGGTCAACAATTTGTTTTTAGCCGTTTTTTGGCCGATTTTATTGCCCAATGTGGCAAATTGGGGGTTTTAGGGGTCAGGGAGTCCATTTACGAGAAAAAAAAAATATATGACCTCAAAGGTCAAAGACCTTTAAAATGACCTTTAAAGTCTGATTTTGCCGTTCTTGTGGTTTTATTGGACATTTAGGGGGGGAAGGAGGTGTCCAATCAAGGCGACACTGAAATACTTTTTTATAGGGGATTGCATTAGCTAAATTTCATGTGAAGTAAAAAATTTTGTAAAATAAACTGGTTTTGCACCAGCTGAATTTCAAATTTTCGCCTTTATTTTATTTCTAGTTTTAACCCATTTATATAAATATATATATATTGTTAATGTTAATATATTATATTATTAAGACATACTTTTAAAAGAGAATTTATTTGATACTTTAAAGTCTTGCAAATTGTAATTTTTAAGCGTAAAAATTACTGTAAAAATATAAGTAAGTTTCTAGGTTAGGTTAGGTAAATGCTCTTAAGCCCTGCAGAAAACCAACCTAGCCTGGGGGGGTTAGCCTCAGGTCAGTCTAATGCTAATTAACGCTCAGAATTTGAGTTTCTTGACCTAAAAAACCTATAGTTTGATATATAACAAGATATATATTAGAAAAAATGCACCTAACCCCTGCGGACCACCAACCTAGCCCGCTGGGGCTAGCTTCAGATTAGTCTAATGCTTATTTTAGCTCTGAATTTGAGTTCCTTGACCTAAAAAACCTATAATTTGATGTATCACAACAAATATATTGGGAAAAATGAACATAACCCCTGCGGGCCACCCACCTAGCCCTCTGGGGTCGGTCCCCGACTTGCTGAATCATCTTAAATAATGTCCATATGAATAGATACAGTGTATTTAAGTTAAACCCTAAGAAAAAACAATTTAAGGCAAGTTTCCACATCAAAATAGACCAAAAAAAGCCTAAAACCCTATTTCCGCAGGGTTTTTCTTACCTAACCTAACCTAAAAATAAAAAATTTTGGATTTTTTTGCCATTTAGATGTAATACCTATAGGACTAAGCTTATATATCAAGTTTGAAGGGTCTAGCTCAATATTTAGACCATTTTGCTCATGGTTTAAGAGCTTATGTCATTACGCCCCCCCCCCCCTTAATGAAATATTTACAAATTATGAAAGCCCAAAAAATGTGTTTATATTTGAGCAAACAAACACACATACGAACGCACACACACGAACACATAGTTTCGACCAATCAGAGGCAAGATCGTCCAATGAGATCGTCCAATGAGAACTCAGGATTTTGGCTTCGACCAATAAGAGACAAGGACCTATGTTTCGACCAATCAGAGGCAAGATTGGATGGAATTGAGATTATCTGGATTCTATGTATATTTTATATGTATATTTTATGACACATGTTATTTTTTTATTATTATGCACAAAACGAACAAAATCGGATGTCATATATATTGTGAAATATGAAGCCAATTACAATATCAACAAATTCTCTTTAATAAACATATACGACACTCAGAGAACACTCACTTTTGCCAAACTTACCCTTATCTTAAAAACTGAGAAAAAAAAACCACATTTTTGCATTTTGTATCATTTTTTGTGTTATAAATAATTTTTGAACTTATATAGGACTTATTTTAGTTGGACAATTTCCAACATGCGGATATTTTATTTTATCACATTTAAGCAAGTATAGCCAATTTATCAATGTCAACAATACCTTCTTAGATTTTAGGGTTCTGCAGCTTTGGCCCCAAATTATTTCAAAAAACATATTATCAACATGGGTTGATATTTAAAATAAAGGTGGCCCAGGATGTCTTTGAAGGCTGGCAGGTCAACTTTTGTCTAAATTGATGGGTAGGAAAAATTGAATTGTTGACCCCTCCAGACCAGTGTGCAATGTATAGTTACTTAGATATTGATATTTTTTATATAATATCAAATACAATAACAAAGCTAAAAACAGGTGTTTTTATTAGTATCCAAGTTACTTAAATTGGCCCATCTCTCACCCACTTTTAATTACAATTTGGTAAATAATAAAGGTACAATATTTCTTTACAAACATTCTGATAAAAGTGTAATCTAAATCTAAATAGAGTGGGTTATATATTGTCCGACACAATGAAAAAGTTATCAATTGGTAACCTGTGCACACCTTCTTAATTTTTCTTACATCAATTGATATTAAAACAATGTAATGTTATTATTGTCATGCTTCATTGGTATGTTTATCATGTTGACAATTCATGCAGAGAAAGCTAGAGAGCTGTCTATGCATGAGAGTGCCAACAACTATAAATATAGCTAGATGCCCTGTCCTTGGTTAGTTCTGTTTTGTTTCTGATGTTGTAGCCTTGTGAGCGATATCAGTTGAACATAGGAGCTTCTAACCAAAACAGGTTAGTTCTCATAATATCTATATTCATTATATCTTATTATTCCTCTGTGAAATAA
The DNA here is from genome assembly GCF_053477335.1 of Acartia tonsa. NCBI lineage: Eukaryota > Metazoa > Arthropoda > Copepoda > Calanoida > Acartiidae > Acartia > Acartia tonsa. Next base: position 49,375,356 of record NC_137270.1, on the reverse strand, counting down.
TACTAATTTTGCACCAACAAGGTGATTACATTCTTTACCTCAGTAGCCAAGCTACTCTACAACTAACAAGTCGTGGTCAAAGATTTAGAGGGGGCGATTCTTCTCATTTAAGTCATTAATAAATCCTTAAAGTGTTTTTAATCTTTTTTTGATTGGTATATCAAAAATATACTCTGACACCTTAAGAATCATACTGCAGAGCTAAAAATGAGAATAATTTTTTTTAGGATTTTAAAGTTTATTTTTTACTATGGATTAAGTAAATTTTGCTGAATCATGCTGTTTCTTTTCCTTCTTGGTAAAATCTTGCTTACAAAGCATTTTTCTTCACAGTATGATTTAAAGAGAATGATAGTAAAAAAGTAAAAAATAGCTCTTTTGATTTTATATTTATAGTAATTCGTTAAAAGTTAATGATATAGGATATTTCTTTGAATTAACATAAAATCTATGAAGATTCAGCATTAACCAATGAAAAAACTAGAAATCTATTTCTATAGTGACTTATTTCTAAAATAATAGAATAATTTTTATTTGGTTAAAATGAAAAGAATGAAAAATAAACACATTAAAGATACATACTTTTTAAAAATTAGATTTGAATAATCTTATTTCATATCATATTTGTAAATGTGATAAAGATAAATTTGTTGTATTGCATAATACATTTATTTTTGTTTTTTAAAGATTTAGCCCTCTACAGCCAACTTTTATGTGTTTTACATGGATAATAGACATGAAACATTTTATGTTAATTCATTGATATATTATAAAGAATTAATTTTTAATTAGTTTTGATAGATGAAATCAAAAGACCTAACTTTACTCTATACTAGCATACATTATTTATAAAGCAAAACACTTTAAAAGCTGTGAATTTTACCCCCAAAGGAAAGAAACATCATGATTCAGCAAAATATACATAATCCATAGTAAAGATAAACTTTAAAATCCTAATAAAAATTACTTATTCACATTTTTGCTCTGCAGTATGATTCTACAGGTGTCAGAGTATATTTTTGATATACCTTTTAGAAATAGGTTAAAAAAAGTTTAACAGAAAACAAATTGTTTCAACTATATACGACAACTTAAATATCCCTGAAAACATTTTAATAAGCAAAAACACATGTTCCCTGTTTTTTCATTTTTCCTTCCCAAAATACCGCAAAATCATTTTGGTTTTAATATTCTGTACTAGAACTGTTGGATTCCGTCAAATAATCTTGGATTTCATTGTGTTTTTGCATATTCTACCTATGATTAGCAATAAAAAATTTACCTTGAAATCTCCACCACATCAACACTTGAAAGGCTATCCTGTAAAATATCATTTATATTATATATATTCCATATCTTATAAAGAAAAAACATAAAATTGATTGAGAACATTTGATGAACCATAACTTACAGGATATTCTTTTAGAAGGTCACCACTTTTATTGAAATAAGATTTGTAGGGTTCTCTTACTATGACACACACTTCTCCTTCTTTACATCCTTTTTCTACAGGATAGTGTAATATTGAAAAATAGTCATAGGGAGTCTGCCAAATTATAATCTTTTATATACTTTATAAAAAATGAAAGATATATGCTTGACCCATTAATATCCATCCCTAGAATTACTTGACATTCTCTATTTACTCTGGATGATTCGCAGGCAAATCAAAAGAATTTTTTAAATTTTAAAATTTTATTGGATATCTAAGAAATAAGAAAGTTATAACCATTAAAATTTTAATCTAAAACATTCCATTACAAATTAGAAATAAATTATGAGTTTATATCTTAATCTGTTAATGAAATTAAATGGGGGGTGAGGATTAACCAATATTAGCAACTTTTAAAGTTAAATTTATTGTATGCAAATATAAAAATTCAATATTTGTTTTCAATGAAGGAATTTTAAATAAAACTTTTTGTGTAATTTGTAGAATATTTTATTGTCTGTTTTAAAATGTTGTTTTCAACTAAATATTTTTTGTAAATACAACCTAAAAGCACAAAAATCTGCTAGATTAAAACATAACATGCTCCTTTTGAAATATTTAAGGGCACCAATGTTTTCAAAGATATTGAAAAACACTTTTTCTAAGTTTAATGTATAGTTTTTACAGAGAACAAGAATGTATAATTATTCCTTCTTAATTCCTTCTTGTTGTAAAAGAAAATTGGAAAACACAGTTTATTCTGAATCACCCTATATAGAAAGAATTATAACAATATTGATCAATATTTTGCATTAAATAAGAACAATTTCAACGATTTATAAAGAATTGTATTCAAAATAAATTCAGAATTTAAAGTTTTTTTTTGAAAAGTAACATGCATGACAATCATTCAATAACAAAAGATGCAAAATATAAAAAAGATTAAAGCTTAAAGCAGAAATACAATTTAAAATGTATTTTAGGTAATATCCTCTTACAAATATTTTTTTTTCAATTTTGAAAATTTTAGTTTTCACCTTCCCCTTGAGCCTCTCGTAATCACCCCTCCTCCCAATCTCAACCCTGCCATCCTAGCATAAGATGAAATTCATGAAGTTATGACCATCAGAGTCCAAGGTATAAACAAGAAAGACCTCTATGTTAGAAACATCATATTTTTTTTTCTAAAATTATATCAATTAATGTTGACCACTATTAGAAATTATCATTGTTAAATGATTTGAAAATATCACCATACATTTTATAACAAGAATAAAAGATTATAATTTCCTGATTCATTTCTCCAAATTTCTTTTCTCTAACTGTATGTGTGTCCCTAAAAACTGATTCTTTCTTGACCTCCACATACTTATTTCTATCAGGCCTAAAAAATTATTTAAACATTCTTTATGAAAAAAATAATTATTAATTCTAAAAAAATATTTTTATTTTCAACACAGGAAATATATTTTCTATTGAAAAATAATACAGATCAAACAGAGAAAATGAAAATGCTTTTATGGAGAATAGGCATATGTGAAATTATTTTTCTTACTTTTTTTCTTAACTTTAAGCTCTTTTTTCTCTCAATTAAAATAAAACACTTTTATATAGGCACAAGGCTTCATATCTTTTGTCCAAACAAAACTGGATTTAAGTATATTTTTTTTTTCAGTAGAGAAAGAAAGAAAGAAAAATAATTTGCCAAAAGGAACTGGTAATTGTTATCAAAATATAATCATTGTGAATTGTTAAAAATTAATAAAATCAAATAGCAAAACAATTCAACAATGATAATCAAACTTACCTGTTTTGCTCATGAACAAATCCAAGTGAATGCGTAAGTTCGTGAAGGATTACTAAAAATAGTTTTAACATAAGAAGTGTATCATACAGAAAGGTTTACATAATCTTTCAGTAGTGATGCAAAAAAACACATAGATGACAGTTAAAATTTAAAAAAAAATAAGTACCAATTGAATTATTGAGGTCTAATTTAGCAAGAAAATGGATAGTAACACCTAAAATTCAATGTTTCTACTAAAAAAACAACATTTCTAATGGTTAATTACCGTAAAGTAACCCTTAACATTTGGGCCCCTTGCCGCACCTTAATCAGTTGGGGGGGGGGGGAGGGGCGTTCAACGCCCCCCCCTATTATATCAGTTCCTATTAGAGCTAGAGGGCTAAAAACTTTAGTACCCTCTGTTATGATAAATTTTCGACCTTAAGTAAGTCAAAGTCAAGTTTCGCTTTCTTCCCCCTTTTATTTAACAAACTTTGTTTTTAGGTCCTTTTTTACTAAAAAATTTCAAACGGCTGTAATTTTTTTATTTTTGAAGCTAGAAGAAATTTTTTTGTGCAGAAAATGTTTATCTTTATGTAAATTTTATATTTGTACTTGGCAGCTGTCAGCCGCCGCAGTCAAACGGCAGCAGATCTTAAAGAAATTTTAATACATTATGTAGACATGTATGAAAAGCTTAAGTCAAAAATTGCGGCCACAGGAGCCTTTTAAAGATTTCTTGAGACCTGGAGGATCAGGACCTGCAAGATCATACCTGGAACCTGAAATTGACATGAACACCTGTATTTAATATGAGGATGTACTACTAGAGGATATTTTAGTATTTTTGTATGGTAAAATGCTTTGTTTAAGTCCAAAAAAATATTTTTGCTCTCTACCTGGATGACCCTGCCAGGTTTGCTGGCATCCTGTGCCCGCCAGGATGGAGATATTCAAAAAATTCTTACTGTTAGTTATGTGTCATACCCATACTTAAAAAGTCAAGCAGTTTGGGCTCTTTATCTTTCACACACAGAAAATCAGATAGAAAAAAACGGAGGGGGGGGGGGCGTTCAACGCTTGGACCAGAAACATATTTGGCTGGATACCAGATATCCAGCTGATTTCTAATACTGCATATAAGGTATCAAGCAGATTACTGGATATCTAACCAGATATTGATACCATTTATCATAGCTCTTATTAGAGCAAGAGAGCTAAAAAAATTTGTGCATGTCTCCTGTTTCAATATGAATTTCTGACTTAAAGTAAAATTTTGCTTCCATTACCTTTTTATTTTTACAATTCTTGTTTTTAGGCCCTTTTTACTTAAAATTTTAAACTGCTTTAATTTTCTTATTTTATAAGTTAGAAGAATTTTTTTTTTCAGAAAATATAAATTTTATGTTAGAAAATTCAAAATATGAATTTAGGCGTCAAAAGCCAAACATCTCCCAGCCGCCGCTGTCAGCAGCCAGTGGAAATCGACACTGGATTTTTATGACTTCCTTGGATAGGTAAAATTTTCAAATCATTTTACTATATTACATAATTTAAAAAAAAAAGATTATATTGCCAGATAGTTGTATTATCCTGTATCCAGACTGATATTGACTGATTTTGAAAATCAAGCCCAACCCTATTTTACACATTCTAAACGGTTCCTAGCTGTTATATGAATCATCATGCAAAGTTTAAAATCTATTGGATAATTATAAATGTCTAAATATGATAATATATAGAATAAATGTATAAATTAACTTTATGGACAGAATAACAGACCACCCATAAATTTTGAAAAGCTTTGCTTTTAAAAACTTACTTACCACCTTTATCTGAAAAGCATTCGGGGATACCAAGATTTAGAGTAAGATCCTTTTTAGAGTCTATTATTTTTGAACCTATATAAAACACAAACAGAAAGTTTTTTTATAAATAACATTTAAAAATAACATGATGACTTTCTTTTCTGTCTATTTGTGTGTGGGTGCAGTATGATCTTGGTGACCACTGAATCAATATAACCATTCTTTATAATATAGCTATGTTCCAGGGAATACTTTTAGGCTGGCAGAAAGGTAAGGAAAGTTGTTTCATTATAAGTATTTTGCTTATTTGTAACTATATGTTTGAAACATATTTCTGCTGTTTAAAAAGAAAGAAAATACCTTTAACACAATTAAAATAAGAGTCATAAAGATGAGGCTTAATATTGCAAATGCCCCCCTTCTCCCCCTCCAAAGAAGAAGCTACCAACTTACTTATTGTACAACTACACTTTTTTTCTTCATTTTTTATGACCAGCACAGGAACTGATGTAGAACTCTCAATAAATTCTATGCAACCTAAAGTATAAAATTATATGTAATTATTACACAGTGTCCCTTGAAATATCTGTGTTTTCCAGTTTTGGGAATCAATATTTATTATGTTGACATGTTAGAAAAGATTTAATTGAAATTTAGAGTCTCAAAATAAATTATTGCAGTCACAAGAGGGTCAGGACATGAAAGATTATATATAAAACTTGAAATTGACTTCAACAATAATGATATATTTTAGCTCTCAGTTATGTTGTAAACCATACATAAAAAGTCACTCAGTTGTAGCCCTCTATATTTTACACACAGAAAATGAGATGGAAAATATCAGAAGAAGAGGAGGCATTCAACACCCCTTTCCCTGATAAGGATTATATTTCATATTTTTAAAGAGAAAATGATCTTATAATTATCTACTTCCATAATGTTTCCAATTAACGGAATACTCTGTTTCCACTTTATATCAAATATTAAAACTATATTATTTACCTGTTGGTAGCTGTTTCATTATAATATCCATTTGTTTTGTGATGTTATTTCTCTCATTGCTTGTAAAACTAAGGTATTGATTATTATTACTTTTCTTGTAAAGGTATATTTGTCATAAAATTACTAAAAATATTCACAAAAGGTACAATTGTAATAAAATATTTGTCTTAAAAGGTAAACTTGTCAAAAAAGGAATAAATGTATTAAATGTCAACTTTAGTTCATTTGAAATAAAGGTATATTTGTACCTTTTATGTCAATTATTTTATGACAAGTGTACATTTTATGACAGATGCATGTTTCTGTGAAATACTTTCATGTCAAGTGTACCTTTTATGAGAAATGTTTTTATGACAACTGTACCTTCTATGACAAATGTACATTAAGTAACACATTTTTATGACTAATATTTCATTACAAGTGTACCTTTTATGACAAATGTTTATAAGATGAAGTAAAATTACTGAGCCAAATAGGTTATCTAACATGCACACTTAATCTTATTAATAGATCTAACACTAAAAGCATATACAGGGTGATTTAAAAAATACTACGTTAATTTTTCTTGTAGAATATTTTTCACACAGAGCATTTTTTGAGAGGCTACTTTTTAGAGATGATAAAAACACCTTTTACAAATTTGATCTTTACAGACAACAAGGATATATAATTGTTCTGGTTGTGTCAGAAAATTAGGAATACAGTTCTATTTGAATCACCATGTACTAAATAATATTATATATGTATCATAATAAAAACAGTATGAGGGACCCTAAGCCTAGTAAAAAATGCTCTGCATGTTAAAAACAATAGTAGGTATAAGTAATTATGTTATTTAATTACCTTCCGGAATTTTCAAATCTGTAATATATCTTTCCATTAGGCCATAATCTGGTGGTATCACTACAATCATAACAAACTGTTGTAACCCTTGTACAAGTCTCAAGGGTTACTTTAATAAAGAAATGGTGGTGATTGACATCAAGACATTTGGATCATGGAAAGAAAACAAAGTCATTCCTTAATTAGGACAGAAGTCACCTTCCTAGGAAGGACATAAGTAGCTTCCCTTATGTGAGAATTTGTTAGATGAAGGGCATAACTTGTCTCCCTTAACAAAGATTTTGCAAGATGAAGGACATAAGTAGCCTCCCTTCACCACACAAAACCTAGCTTTTTGGTCCTTCACATAGCAAAATCTTGCATAAAATAGTTTATCTGTCCTTCACATAGCAAATTCTTGCAAAACATAGCAAATTCTTGCAAAACTTAGCAAATTCTTGCAAAACATAGCATTTCTGTCCTTCACATAGCAAATTCTTGCAAAACATAGCAAATTCTTGCAAAACATAGCATTTCTGTCCTTCACATAGCAAATTCTTGCAAAACTTAGCTTTTCTGTCCTTCACATAGCTAATTCTTGCAAAACATAGCAAATTCTTGGAAAACTTAGCTTTTCTGTCCTTTACATAGCTAATTCTTGCAAAACATAGCAAATTCTTACAAAACATAGCAAATTCTTGCAAAACATAGCAAATTCTGGCAAAACATTGCAAATTCTTAGAAAACTTAGCTTTTCTGTCCTTCACATAGCTAATTCTTGCAAAAAATAGCAAAATCTTACAAAACATAGCAAATTCTTGCTAAACATAGCAAATTCTGGCAAAACATAGCAAATTCTGGCAAAACATAGCAAATTCTGGCAAAACATAGCAAATTCTTGCAAAACATAGCAAATTCTTGGAAAACTTAGCTTTTCTGTCCTTCACATAGCTAATTCTTGCAAAACATAGCAAATTCTTGGAAAACTTAGCTTTTCTGTCCTTCACATAGCTAATTCTTGCAAAACATAGCAAATTCTTACAAAACATAGCAAATTCTTGCAAAACATAGCAAATTCTGGGAAAACATTACAAATTCTTGGAAAACTTAGCTTTTCTGTCCTTTACATAGCTAATTCTTGCAAAACATAGCAAAATCTTACAAAACATAGCAAATTCTTACAAAACATAGCAAATTCTGGCAAAACATAGCAAATTCTTGCAAAACATAGCAAATTCTGGCAAAACATAGCAAATTCTTGCAAAACATAGCAAATTCTTGGAAAACTTAGCATTTCTGTCCTTCACATAGCAAATTCTTGCAAAACATAGCAAATTCTTACAAAACATAGCAAATTCTTGGAAAACTTAGCATTTCTGTCCTTCACATAGCAAATTCTGGCAAAACATTGCAAATTCTTGGAAAACTTAGCTTTTCTGTCCATCACATAGCTAATTCTTGCAAAACATAGCAAAATCTTACAAAACATAGCAAATTCTTACAAAACATAGCATATTCTGGCAAAACATAGCAAATTCTTGCAAAACATAGCAAATTCTGGCAAAACATAGCAAATTCTTGCAAAACATAGCAAATCCTTGGAAAACTTAGCATTTCTGTCCTTCACATAGCAAATTCTTGCATAAAATAGCAATTCTGTCCTTTCAATTTATGAGATCTTAAGCTACAGACAGAAAAACTTTGCTTTTTTGTTTTCAATAAACCAGGATATCATAACACTAATGGAGTAACAATGTTGTTTGCAAAGTACAGTTGAAGCTTTCTGACTGCCCATGTACTATGTGTGTTAGTGTCTGTGTATGTTCTCACAGCTTTAGTGGCCAGGTGGAAATATTGAGAGCCAAAATTATCAATTTAAAATTTAGAAATGTAGATTCTCTACAAAAATGTAGTCTCTTGATATTTTTACTAGGGTCATTACATATTTTTTTTGTATTTTTTAGAATATATATATTTTTTTTGGCCACATTATTATAATTTCTCCCCTTCCTTGACTGGCTATCTATCCATCAAACTTATTTCATAATCCTTTACAGTAGCCAACACATAAAATATTAGACCAAAAATATTAAATATGAATCTAATATTTCTACATATTTATTTTTGATTATTATATCAAACTATTTTTTTCTTCATAAAATATACCTATACAATTATCAATGCTTATATAAAAGAAACAGGAGAAATTGCCCAAGAAAAAAAAAGATAAAAATTAGGTTTCTTTTTAAATAAGATAAAAACCATAGAGTTGGACATTTGTATTTGATGAAAGTACACACCTCTCTACATAGAGCATAGACATATTAGTGTCATAGCTGTTAGTCTCATATAATGCAATTCTCCATTTATCTGGTACAAACTCTAAAGATGGTTGACAACTTCATTTTCAGCGGTTCAAATAAATCAGCTGATAAATTATGTAACGATTGCAAGGGCTTACTTTGAATTTTTAGGAAAGCGGATAGAAAATTAGATTTTTTTCTCCCCATAAATATTTAGAATTGAATAAATTAGAGTTTTTTTTATTTTTGTAATACAAAATAAAACTAATTTACCATTCCATGAAAAATCATCCCTGAAAAAATACTTGGTTTAATTATTAGAGTTGTTGTTTAATCTTTTATCTTTATACTAGCGGCTACGCCCCCTAGAGGCCTCTAGTGGCAATTTAAATGTTTTTGTTTGTTAAAGTTAATTTTTTATGTACAATACAACCTTAATATTTGACGTTGAAGTCTCCCCTAAATTTTGATAAATTTCGATTTTTGTCATTTCTCTTGGGAGGGTGGTGGTACCCTCCCCCAAAATAGTTATAAACCTTCCCGGGACTTATGAGAAGCCACCCTGTTAAGGAGAACCCAATCGGTTCAGCGGTTAGCGAGATCCTTCGGTACAGACACACAGATACACACATAGACATCCTGTTACTTTAGTATAAGGATAAACCCAGGGAGGGAGGGTACATTAGACTTTGAATAAGTAAAGTATTGAAAGGGGTATTTTAAATTAATTATACTGGGAATGTACACAAATTTACCGGCCATTATCCCTAGAGATTTCTGAGACTTCTGTTCAAAACGAAGCTTTTCTATAATTAGGTTGGTTCTTTCTATATGAAACAGTTACCTCTTTTCGTAAATTTAGACATGATATAATTGTCTTATCAATTTCAAACTTTGCATGATGATTCCTATAACAGACCCTACTGATTTTAGAGCTACGCTTTTACGGATGTCATCCTTGTTTAATTTTGTTTATACTTATACATGTTTGTATATAAATAATTTAAATTTAGATTATTCCAGATAGAGAGTAGACATTGGTCTGTTTATTACACGTTAGTCCCCAAAGTTTTATAATAAAGTTTTCTTATTCGTAAATTAACCAACTTTTGGAACGTTGATTTTTGAATTGGTTGGTTAGTTTAGTTACGTGTCTAAATGTTCAACCACTAATTTTGATCTCAGAAAGGATAATTTTGTGCATCATCATTGGGGATGTATATCAATTTCCGGCCATTTTCTTTCCCTTTAGATCCCTAATTAGATCATAAGATTATTCGGGAATAGTCCCTTTTGTGGCAACGCTTTAAGGGGCGATTCGTCGTATTTTTAAAATGGCGTTTTAGAGGTTTTTTTAGTTAGGTTAAGTTATATTGGGTTAGGTGATTGCCCCACAGGATATTTTATCTCCAATAATTTTATGATTCATCGTTCAGGAATATACGACGCATCGTATTATATTTAGCTTTCCGCGGCCATAAAAATGTACATATTATGCTTTATATAATTTTTCAGTATTGCTGAGAACCGGTTCTAATCCACTGCATATTGCTAGCAGACAATATTTAAATAATATTAATTTATAATCGACGTAATTTATGTAAAAGTACATTATTAACGAGAGGAAAAGGGGGGAACGTTTAATTAAAACAGTGGAAAAAAAACATTGTAAAATAAAAAAAAATCAAATCAAAATTCTATATTTTCAATAGTAGAAAAATGAGGAATAGTCCTTTTTGTGGCAACACCCCTTAAGGGGCGATTCGTCTTATATATTTTAAATGGCTTTTGATAGGTTATTTTAGTTTAGGTTAGGTTATATTGGTTAGTGATTGCCTCACAGGGTGAAAAAAATAAAGAATCGCCCCTTAAGGAGCGTTGTCAGGAAAGGGACTATACCCGAAAAATTAATTAGAATTAAACTACTCCCTAAGATCTACCAATTGGAACTGTCACATGAAAAATAATTAATCTTCTTAAATATATTACATAAATTCTTTAATTCAATGCTAGGACAATGGATTTAAATTTATCTTCTCCAGTGTTCCAGTTACATGAAATTGTGGAATAAAGATTTAATTTTATTGGTTATTTTAAATAAACACTGAATAAGATAATATAAAAATGTACTCTTTAAACCTTATTTACTATTGTTAGGTTAGTTCTCATCTCCTGTTAGATAGAAGTTTAAACAGTACATTACTTTCTGCCTTCTATACTATTATGAAATTCCTAGGTGGCCAAAAAAATATATTTTTAAAAATACAAAAAAATATGTAATCAGCCTAGTAAAAAAATCAAGAGACTACATTTTTGTAGAGAATCTACATTTCTAAATTTTAAATTGATAATTTTGGCTCTCAATATTTCCACCTGGCCACTAAAGCTGTGAGAACATACACAGACACTAACACACATAGTACAAGGGCAGTCAGAAAGCTTCAACTGTACTTTGCAAACAACATTGTTACTCCATTAGTGTTATGATATCCTGGTTTATTGAAAACAAAAAAGCAAAGTTTTTCTGTCTGTAGCTTAAGATCTCATAAATTGAAAGAACAGAAATGCTATTTTATGCAAGAATTTGCTATGTGAAGGACAGAAATGCTAAGTTTTCCAAGGATTTGCTATGTTTTGCAAGAATTTGCTATGTTTTGCCAGAATTTGCTATGTTTTGCAAGAATTTGCTATGTTTTGCCAGAAATTGCTATGTTTTGTAAGAATTTGCTATGTTTTGTAAGATTTTGCTATGTTTTGCAAGAATTAGCTATGTGAAGGACAGAAAAGCTAAGTTTTCCAAGAATTTGCAATGTTTTGCCAGAATTTGCTATGTTTTGCAAGAATTTGCTATGTTTTGTAAGAATTTGCTATGTTTTGCAAGAATTAGCTATGTGAAGGACAGAAAAGCTAAGTTTTCCAAGAATTTGCTATGTTTTGCAAGAATTAGCTATGTGAAGGACAGAAAAGCTAAGTTTTCCAAGAATTTGCTATGTTTTGCAAGAATTTGCTATATTTTGCAAGAATTTGCTATGTTTTGCCAGAATTTGCTATGTTTTGCCAGAATTTGCTATGTTTTGCAAGAATTTGCTATGTTTTGTCAGAATTTGCTATGTTTTGCAAGAATTTGCTATGTTTTGTAAGATTTTGCTATGTTTTGCAAGAATTAGCTATGTGAAGGACAGAAAAGCTAAGTTTTCCAAGAATTTGCAATGTTTTGCCAGAATTTGCTATGTTTTGCAAGAATTTGCTATGTTTTGTAAGAATTTGCAATGTTTTGCAAGAATTTGCTATGTAAAGGACAGAAAAGCTAAGTTTTCCAAGAATTTGCTATGTTTTGCAAGAATTAGCTATGTGAAGGACAGAAAAGCTAAGTTTTCCAAGAATTTGCTATGTTTTGCAAGAATTTGCTATGTTTTGCAAGAATTTGCTATGTTTTGCCAGAATTTGCTATGTTTTGCAAGAATTTGCTATGTTTTGTAAGAATTTGCTATGTTTTGCAAGAATTAGCTATGTGAAGGACAGAAAAGCTAAGTTTTCCAAGAATTTGCTATGTTTTGCAAGAATTAGCTATGTGAAGGACAAAAAAGCTAAGTTTTGTAAGAATTTGCTATGTTTTGCAAGAATTAGCTATGTGAAGGACAGAAAAGCTAAGTTTTCCAAGAATTTGCTATGTTTTTTAAGAATTTGCTATGTTTTGCAAGAATTTGCTATGTTTTGCCAGAATTTGCTATGTTTTGCAAGAAATTGCTATGTTTTGCAAGAATTTGCTATGTAAAGAACAGAAAAGCTATGTTTAGTAAGGTTTTGCTATGTGAAGGACAGAAAAGCTAAGTTTTGCAACATGAAGGACATAAGCAGCCTTCCTAATGTAAGAATTTGTCAGACAAAGGACATAAGTCACCTCCCTTAAGTTAGATTTTGTTAGATGAAGGACATAAGTAGCCTTCCTTAGACCAATTTCCAGTGACTTCTGTCCTAATTAGGAATGACTTTGTTTTCTTTCCATGATCCAGACATTTTTTTTCTATAGTAATGGGTTTGTGGTGAAAATCTTAGCTTTTAATTTTCATATCAATTTAGTGGTCAGCAAGATCTTTCTCTACAGACAGCCGCCCTGTTACTTAACACTCTGTTTACATGAGATCTTTAAAGTCATTGTAACCTAGACAAATACAGCCTCAAGATTTGATTACAAAGAATAATTGGAAAATATTTCAGCAGCAGGTCTTGTGTATCTACTAGAATACACCCTGAAAGATGGAGTTTTGAGGCATATGGAGAACAAGTACCATACTTAGATTGTGATCACTTTTGTAGGACTCATATAAAGCACACTGTATGTATAAGTGAAAATGATTAAATCATGATTTAGAAATAAAACCTGACAGAGCTGTGTCCCGTATCATAATCCTCAAAATCTTAATAAAGAAATTTTTTTTAAAATGTAAATGTGGCCAAAATCATAATAGAAGTTTAAAACTATTCTAAAAATAGAATATAGTATATGAATAATCAGGAATAGTACAATTCGTGGCAACGCACCTTAAGGGGCGATTCGTCATATTTTTAAAATGGCTTTTTATAGGTTAGGTTAGGTTATATTGGATTAGGTGATTGCCCCACTGGGTAAGGTAATTGACCACACAGGGTCAGAAATAGGAGTAAAGCTACTGTGAAAAATACCAAGAATCGCCCCTTAAGGTGCGTTGCCCTGAAAGGACCTATACCAGTCTTATCATAAGGATACAGATTTGAATAATTATTGCAATATTTATTCATATTGTTAATTTTGTAGTTATTGATTGAAAATGCGATATCTAACACTGAATGAGTTTATTTGCAAGATTAATTTGCTATTCATATTTCAGAGTAATGTTGCAGAATTTGATAAATACAAACTGTGAGAAAATAGAAAAATATTTCTTGTAAATTTTTTTTATTTTTAACATCTCCCACGCATAATCTTTACTTGATAATTGTATTTAAATGGCTTTAATATAGGTTAGTTTTTTAATTTGATACTCTCAGTACCATGCTCAGGTTGTTTTTGTATTTCTATACCTTCATCAGCAGTTGATCCTAAAAACATAGTTTGGTGATTCCTAAAGTTAAATGAAAAGCCTATTGAAGATGCTCAATAAAATTTTTATATTTACAATCTATCAACTAATTCAGGATAGGGACAGGTATAAACTGACACATGTAGGATTTTCCAAGATATTGAGGGTAGCAAGAAACTTTTCTCAATTCCCTATTCATTTTAAAGAGGTGCCTTAAGTTTTAGGAGATTGATTTTTTTAGGCAGAAGGTACAAATAAACCACCCTTTTGCATAACTCTAGACTAATTATGATGTATAATTTCTAATATAAATGATACAATGTTATTTTAGCAGCAGATAAACATAAATCTTATGAAAGCTTACCTTTTTTCTGCTGTTTACAGCCCAGGACAGTAGATTCTGAAATTTTATATTTAATTTAAGATTACATTTTTTTATGTGGAAGCAGAGAAATTGACAATATGTCCTTTTTATCTTAAAGCACATGTGAAGCAATATGAATTTTTAAAGAGATTTACACCAGCTATAAACGATTGTTACTAAATTTTTGCCTATTCAGGTATTGAAAGAGAAAACAATATAGACCATATACCACTAACATAAACTAAATTTTAAATACTAAACAGGTCATTTAGTATCTTGGTATTTCTCTCAACTTTAAATATAAAATTTTAGCTGTATACTCAAGAAATCTTCCTCCCTCTTTTTAGCTACCAGACAACATAAATTTCATTAAACTTTCTTTCTCAATCAAGCTCTTTAGAAGATGTTTGAACTTTTTTTTATGCATTCTGTTGTTTGGTGTTACTTAGATGTTAAAGATGTTTAAAGATTATAAGGTTTAATTATTGATTGACAATCTACATAATTTATTGTCATGCTAGTACATATAGAGTGCCTAAGTATTTGCTAAGTAGTAAAGCTGCTGCTTTATCCCAAAAAATAAAAAAAAGATATGGGTAACATAATTGCTGTAAATATACACTTTTGATAAATTACACAAATAACAACAAAAGTCAAGTGTTTGTGTCTGTCTGTAATGTATTGCAAAAATATTAAAATAAACATTTAAAAGATGATTAATTTTGGTGAAATATTTTGTTCAATAAAGATTTTAAAGATGTGAAAACATACAAACATAAGCAAAATTAACCCATTACAAAATTTTTCATTTTACTGTTGGTAAAACAGAAACCCCTCAACTTTTTTTGCAATTTATGTAAAAAGTAAGGCAGTGGAGTTTCAGTGGTTGAAAGGCACTTCAAGGGGAAGCACCAGTAAATTATATTTTCTTTGCATTATGTTCTTTACAACTTACCTTGGAACAAAAGTATGATAAAGCTTATCCACAGAAGATCTGTGGATAAATTCATTTTAGATATCTAAAATTTAAAACAAATTATTAGTATAAATTTTTAGGGTTTGTTTTATGGGTAATTAGCTAACTGGTGTAGTGATGGTTTTTTATTATAATTTTCTGTTTGTAAAAGATAGAAGTTCATATAAAGGCAGTTTGACTGTCATTGTTGTTTTCTTTAAACGATAGGAAATTTGATTTTGATATCTATAACTGAAAAATTTTTGGAAATTGGACCATAAACACCAAAGATATGGAGAAAAATACAAAAATAGCCTAAAACCTGTTTAAAAGTAGTATGACTGTCATAGTTTTTTTTTCTTTTAATGACAGAAAATTTAATTTTGATATCTACACCTGAAAAAAATCAGGAAATCGGACCATAAACACCAAAGATATGCAGAAAAATGTGAAAAATACAAAAATAGCCTAAAACCTGCTAAAAAGCGCTCCGACCGCCATTGATGTTTTATAGTTAATTGTGCTCCTTATTAATAGGAATGTTGTCAAAAAATTTCAGCATTCTATTTTTTATAGGAGCTGAGTAAATCCCATTTCCCCCATAGCGTTACGGACTTACTGACGGACTGACTGACGGACAGACAAAGTGAATTATAGAGTAGCTTCGCTACTAAAAAGACATGTTATAATTTTCCTATTGATATCAAACTTTGCATTATGATTCCTATGACAGTTAGGTTCTATTTATTTCAATTTAAAACATGCTGTTTTTTTCAAATTTTGACAATATTTTCATTGAAATAATGATTCTTAGGACAAAAAGGTAAAGTATTATAAGCTAGTTAACTCTATAATCAAATTGAAGTATGACCTTTTACTACATCCTATATCTACGCCATTTAGCAACAAATTTATGTACAATTTTGTCTAGACCTAGTTCTGACATTCTACAAGAGTTATTGTTCATTTGTTCTTTCTTCTGATTTCAGAGCTTCACTTTTATGGATGTTGTCTTCCTTGTTTTGAAACAAACACACTGTATTTGAATTGATATAAACAAGTTTTTTTTGTATAAAACATATGACAAGCAAACTTGGAGTGTAGCATAAGTATTCAGATAATTTATAAAGAAATACATTATTAAAAGCGAAGCTTTATAAAATTAGTGTCGGTCTGTCCATCTTTTTGTTAATTTAGAAATGTTAAATTTGTCATATCAAATTTAAACTTTGCATGATGATTCCTACACAAATTAGGAACAATCTATTAAGAGAAAGTCCAAATGTTAAAAACATATTTATTTTTTTTTGACATCAGCTCTTTTGTATGATTATTTAGAGTCATACAAGATTTATGGAATAAGAATTATGATTATAAATTCTTGTTTTATAATTTATAAAAATTTATATAAAAAGTGCCCTCCCAAAACCCTCTAAAAAGTAAAATTCTATAAAACAGTTGTTATTAAATATAATAATAAGTTATTTTATAAACAAGTTTTTTTGTATCATATGATTTTTAAACACAACTTCACTGTTTGAAATACAATTTAATAGTGAGAACAAGTCTGATAAAAACTGAACGACACTTACCCACACTCACACACACACACACACACACACGCATACACACACACACACAAACAACATGCAGTAAAAATATAAAAAAACAAGTATTTGAGACAGGGGCTTCTAAGCTTTTTTATTTGGGGGGGGGGGGGGGAGGGGGTAATTTGGTTTTGGGTTTAAAATTTTTTTACCCCCCCCAAAATTTTTACCATGAGGGTAAAATTTGCTCGGGGGGGTACCCCCCTGAAATCTGTTGTCAGGGGTAAATATTTTACCCCCTCCCCCAAAATTTATCCCCAGGGTAAAATTTTTTTTGGGGGGGGGGTAATTTAATAATGTAAAAAGTACCTATCTAATTATGAAATAATTAGTAGTATCTAGTATCTACAAAAGCCTAAAACCATTCCTATCTTTTCCCTGTATTATTTGTAGGGACGCACCCCCCCCCCCTCGCCCTCCCCCTCTCGGAAAATTCTCAAAATTCTGTGAATACATCTGAACTTTTTTTATTGAATCCAAACTTTTTATTCATGCAGTTGTTTTAATGGAACAAAAGTATTCAACTCAATAACCCCTGACAGAAATTATTCAACAATACATATATATTTTTCTTCAGTGAGATATAGGAGTTTTCATGTTGTTCATGAACTATTAATATTAAATATATGGTAAAACCGGATTTTAAGGCAAAATTTGTTTAAAACAAGGATAACAACATCCATAAAAGCGAAGCACTGAAATGGTAGGACAAACGGACATTAACACTTGTAGAGTGTCAGAACTGAATAATGAGAATATAAATGTATAAGATTCGAAGCAAAATTGTAAGTAAATTTGTTGAAAACTGCTTGATACAGTACCCATAATCAAATGTAAGTATGTCCTTAAACAGTAATCTGTATTTAAGCAGTTTTCTGTATTAACAGTTTTGCAAAAAAAATAAACTTAAAATTTTGTTCAAACTTTTAGATTTATATTCCCTTTATTCAGTCCTGACACTCTATAAGTGTTAACGTTCGTTTGTCATACTATTTCAGTGCTTTGCTTTAATGGATGTTTTAATCCTTGATAATTGTTATTGTCTCCCCATATCAATATTGATATATTGTCTCCTCATGTGAACATGTGATAACAAATATAAACTTGATTTTCTTTAGTGTGGCCTTATTTTTAAAAAATTCCGACTGTACATGCCTAAATCCGGTACGGACGGACGGATCTATGATCAAAACAATCAAAATTCATTAAAGTCCCTAAAGTTGTTAAGCCAACAAACAAGAAAACATTAATTTAATACTTTGGGGACTAGTGTAATAAACAGTCTGATGTATCCCCTCGCCCTGAGTTTAAATTCAACAATATAACAATCGACTTATTATTACTTGGATGTTGCACCAGATTTTCATGTACTCTGATATAGTGATGCTCAATACTTCTCTTACCCTATTCTCCTAAAGAGCTTCATGAACAGACCAATAAATGAGGTCTATATTAGCAACCCAAATTGTCGACAAATTTTAACCTTTTAGTATATCCATGTATATCCTATATCTATATATTAGGGTGGGTCGATTTTGGACATTTTTTTTCTGAGGCCAAAGCGGGGATCTGCACTCAATTTATATAGATATAATACACCTCTGGATGATTTAAAATTTATCCTAAGTCTTAAAACCGCTGACGACCAGACATTCAATTGTATAGCTATTTGTAAAAGGGAGTCAAAATTTATTGAATCAGAACTATGGCTTTATGGTGCTCCCTGGAAAGGCCTTGAGGAGCTGAGTCAGGAACTTTTGTCCGTTTCAAAAAATCTCGTTCCTAGCCTGAGAAAATCTAAAAAACCTCTACAAATTGGACAATTCTCAATAAACCTTAAATTTTTTTGTTTTTTTAGTGATTTCTAAGGCTAGGAACGAGATATTTTGAAACGGACAAAAGTTCCTGATTCAGCTCCTCAAGGCCTTTCCAGGGAGCACCATGAAGCCATAGTTCTGATTCAAAATTTTTTTGAATGTCATCTTTGCATACTAATAAGTAATGAATTATATTTTTAAGTGGTCGTGTTCTAAAACTCAATTTTTTAAAATTCTTTTTCGGTCAGAAATGTTTTTAAGGTTAATTTTATCTGTTGCATATCCCCGCTTTGTCTAATTCCGATATGAACCCACCCTACTATATATCCCATGGACATAACTAACCAGACAAATTTTCCCCTGTTATTATATCCATGTATATCCTATATCCCATGGACATAACTAACCAGACAAATTTTCCCCTGTTAGTATATCCATGTATATCCTATATCCTATGGACATAACTAACCAGACAAATTTTCCCCTGTTAGTATATCCATGTATATCCTATATCCCATTGACATAACTAACCAGACAAATTTTCCCCTGTTAGTATATCCATGTATATCCTATATCCCATGGACATAACTAACCAGACAAATTTTCCCCTGTTAGTATATCCACGTATATCCTATATCCTATGGACATAACTAACCAGACAAATTTTTCCCTGTTAGTATATCCATATATTTCCTATATCCCATGGACATAACTAACCAGACAAATTTCCCCTGTTAGTATATCCATGTATATCCTATATCCCATGGACATAACTAACCAGATAAATTTTCCCCTGTAAGTATATCCATGTATATCCTATATCCCACGGACATAACTAACCAGACAAATTTCCCCTGTTAGTATATCCATGTATATCCTATATCCCATGGACATAACTAACCAGACAAATTTTCCCCTGTTAGTATATCCATGTATATCCTATATCCCATGGACATAACTAACCAGACAAATTTTCCCCTGTTAGTATATCCATATATATCCTATATCCCATGGACATAACTAACCAGACAAATTTCCCCTGTTAGTATATCCATATATATCCTATATCCCATGGACATAACTAACCAGACAAATTTCCCCTGTTAGTATATCCATGTATATCCTATATCCCATGGACATAACTAACCAGACAAAGTTCCCCTGTTAGTTTATCCATATATATCCTATATCCCATGGACATAACTAACCAGACAAATTTCCCCTGTTAGTATATCCATGTATATTTTAAATCTATATATCCATAACATAACTAACCAGACAAATTTTCCCCTGTAGTATATCCATGTATATCCTATATCTATATATCCATAACATAACTAACCAGACAGGTTTTTATTTTTATTGGCTAACATTTTTATTTTAGCTTCATTCTAACCTCCATTATCAACTGTCAGGGATCTGAAGGGATAAGACAATAGCTGATAAATTAATGTACATCCCCAATGATAATAAATAACATTATATCTTCTGTTTAGAATTAGTGGTTGAAACGTTTGAACACCCAACTATAAGTTCTAACTAATCAAAATTTACTTAAGTCCCCAAAGTTGTTAGGCAAACGAATAAGAAAACCTTATTATAAAAATTTGGGGACTATCCTTTACCAGTAGATACTTTAATTATTACTACCGGCTACGCCCCTAGAGGCCTCTAGGTGCCCTTGAGGAGGGAGGATTTAAATCTCAATTTTTTTTATTTTAGATTTTACGAACTTAAAAAAATCGGAGGAATGGTTTGTAGGGGCGATTTCTCTTGGGAGGATGGTGGTACCCATAAATAAAATAAATAGTTATAAACCTTCCTGGGACCTATGAGAAGTTACTCGAAGTTATGTTTAGGAAAACCTAAAAAAGAAAACAGCCCGAGATACATGCAAACCTTCCCTTGAATGAAGTTAATAATACATTTCATAATAAAAACTAAAATGATGTCTGCCCATCTGTCCCTTAAGATCTCGGTAACCACTGAACCAATCGGATTCTAATCTTCAGGGAATATACCTACTGGTCCTGTGGTGGTTTAACGCTATTTTCTTGGGAGGTGGGACACCCCCACCCCCCCCCCCCCAAAAAAAAAAAATCCCACCGCCATTTAAAAAAAAATATTTAAAATAGTGGTGGAGTGGGGGATCTCCAGGTATTAAGGACATAATTAAACCTCTTGGTGGAGCAAAGCCTCTAGGCTAGCAGCAGAGCCAATAGTATCCTATAAAGCGCGGCCACCCCCCCCCCCTCTATTTTTAAATTAGATAGAAAAAGGGATGAAATTTTTTGTATATCTAACTAATGCAGTTGGTCGTAACCCTTCAGGTTTTTACTTTGATTTAGGAGGGTGGGGGGGGGGGGAGGAGGGTATTTGTCTTGGAACTTTGACAGATAATGCAATTAGAACAATAAATGAGTTGGGGGAGGTATAATTTCTGCTTAACTTTGATTGTAACAGAAATTACACAAACCTCTAAACTAAAATCAAAAGCATTTCTGTAAATAAGGGCTTTACTTATGTCTTTATCTTTATCTTAATTTCTTTAGACTTACAAATTAATGATCTCCTTATTATTTTTATTAATGAGAGAGTTATTATTTGTTTGTCCTTCTGATTTTAAAGTTTTTAACATGTACATTTTTTCTTTTCTTTGTAATTTTCTTTTTTTGAAATTATTTCATTCTGGAAATTTCCTTTGAATAAATGATATAGTTTTTATTAATGTTTTGTTATTTCTCCTCAATATTATTAGAGGCTTCGCTATATAGGCCTTTAGGAACACTTGCAAATACAAAAGCGTATAGGGAGGTCAGTGGAGATTAACCCCCTGCCTTTTAATAGATCATTTTTTTTTTTTGGGGGGGGGGGCGGGGATAATTCTCATATTATGCTGATAAAATCGAAGGTACTCTCCCCAAATATAGTTAAAAACCATTCTTGGATCTAGAAGAAGCTTTAATGCAAACAAACAAACACATCACCCTATCACTTTTATAAAAATATCAACACAAACTCCCTCCTTCAGTCACACAACAAATAGCCTAGAACCTGCTAATGACCATATCCCATAATTCCCTAAACAGCATGGAGGTATAAATCCGACAGTTTACAAGACTCTGCTGGACATACACTTTCAAAGTTGAATTATTATTTTCATGTCAAAATCTCTGTGATTTTTACGTTTTTTGAAAATATGTAATGTACAAAAACAGACTCTCAATTTACATTTCATCTTTTAGTGTAAAAAAGGCCCCATAATTACTATAAATATTTAGTTATTGATACATAATTATCCAATGGAAAAGCCAGGTTATGCAAAAACGACAAAAAAAAAATGCTACATGTCTAAAACTTGAACTTTAATGTGACCATGTTAACAAAAAAGGGAAGCTTTTCTATAATTAGGGTCGGTGCGTTCATCCATTTCAAACATGTTGATTTTAAACTTTTTAAAAAACAAATTTTGTATGATAAAATTATTCGATTGATCTGATTTTTGGAATACTATTTCCTAGAACAACACATTAAAATGTAATAAGCAAAGCATCTCTATAATCAAGCCCTAAAAATGGAAGTATGTCCTTCAGTATTTGAACAAATTTGAACAATTTTGCCTCGATTATTTATTCAATATTCTGATATTCAGTACTGACACTTTTCAAGTGTTATTGAGAGCTTCGCTTTTATGGATGTTGTCATCCTTGTATTTGATAAATAATATTAATTAGTTATAAAACGTAGTCAGAAATCCCAGAGCCAGTGTTTATAACAAAAAAGCATTGCTAGATGTCTAAAACATGAATTGTTATAATATTACATGGATGTTGCACCAGTTATTCTTGTACTCTAAAAAGTGATGCTTGCAGCAGGCTTAGATAACGATTCCCTCTTACCCATCCTCTTCTAATGAATAAACTAACTGACCAATTACATTTTAGCATCCAAAATTGATGACAAATTTTCACCATTCAATATATCCATGTATATCCTAAATCCATTAGCATAAGCTTTGGAAATTATTAATGTTGTACAATGTTTTGTCACTTATTAAACAAATTAATCAATCTTGTTTTTTTTAAATAAATAATATTTACACCAAACAGTTATTTTTTGTTTGTTTTTGAACAAGAAGAAATAAAACAAGGATGAAAACATCCATAAAAGAGAAGCTCTGAAACAGTAGGACAAAATAAATGTAAAATGTAGGTCAGAAATGAATAATTAGAATATTAATGTATAAAAGTTTTAATAAAAATTCTTAAAAAACTGCTTAAATACAGAAAATTACAAACTTACATTTGAACTTGAATTTAAAGATTCTTTGCTTATTACGTAATTTTGTGTTCCATCATTTGGGATGTACATCAATTTATTGCTCATTGTCTTATTCCTTTAATTCCCTACGTTTTGTATTCAATGGTGGTGTCGGACATTTGCTTTTATAGAGAAGCTTTGATATTTTTATAGTTGTCTACTGTTAAAATAATTTAACCCTTGTTTCATTTAGCTTTACATATTCTTAACAAGGGCAATATTAACAATAAGTTGTGCAGCTTGGATAGAAAAGAGAAAAGATAATTAAGTAAACTCAAAATAAAAAGGGCTGATTCATATGCTGAAATATTTTTAACATTATTAGAAATGGAAGGACATACAATTAATATAGAGTATCTGTTATACTAAAACCTCCATAGTTTCTTTTATGAAATAATGTAGATATAATTAATAAACTATCTATTCACTAATAATTTATTTTATATTACACTAGTTTCTTCGCCCCTAACCTCCAGTAAAAATTTCTAGTTATTGTAATTAATTCCTTTCATAGGTTTAAAGAAAATAGTGAGAATCACGAACGAAGATAAGTGTTCCTAATGGTATTTTCTTATGTCAGGCTTATGTAAGCTTTTAGTTAAGTATCCCTTTGGAGTTTCTTAGTTATTATTAAGTATTCCTAAATGTAGTAATGACTTAGGGAAGCTTTAAGGTACCTTATGAAGTTTACTAGGGGTTCCTATTTTGTTCTTAGTTACATTAAGTTAGGTCAAGAAAAATCAGGTTTGATACACGAGTACCTTTTTGGTTATGTCTTAAAACAGCCAATTGTTTTTCTAACTAAAGATTTTAAAAAAATATTTCTATCTTTTTTAAGTTTTTAAGCACGGTTCCTTGTAAATTCTGCCACATACATCCTATCTGTGTTATACATAATAGCAATTAACCATCTAAGGCCTCTTTAAAGATATTTTTTATTTTCATAATTATAAAGAATGGTTACTTCAAAATATTTTTTATAGGGTGATTTTTTTAGTAGAAAATATGGTAAATTAACCTCCCCAATATATATAAAAAACACAAATCATATTCAAATATTGGAAATGGGCAGGTGTGCTAAACATTTGCAAATTATTTTTTTCGTTAAAATGAATGAACAACAAAATAGATGTAATTATTTGATTCTACATTTAAAGAGCTATAATTCAAATTTTATTACAATGAGTACACTTTTAGTTATTTATAATGTTTCTTTTTTTCTATTTATGTAGACGAAAAAAACTTTACTCTAATTAAGACTTATCTTTCATATTTTTTAATTTAATTTTTTAATTATTTAATTAGGGTTACATAAAATTACTTAGGTATACTTAACATATAAAAGGTATCTTATCTAGTTAAGTCAGGTAGAAAGCAAGTACAAATTCTCATTCAATCCAGGGAGGGAGGGATCATTGGGCTTTCTAAAATATTACATTAGTCCCCAAATTTGTATTATAACGTTTTCTTATTCAATAGCTTAATAACTTTTTGGACTTTTTTTCGAAATTTAATTGGTATGTTCATTAATCTTAATATCCAGCTGTTTCAACCACTAATTGTACAGTACAAGGACATCCAAGCCTTTTTTATATGGGGGGGAGGTAGATCAAAATTCAAAAATTTTGCCTTGGCATCCCAAAATTCAATTTGGGCGGGGTATCAATTTATCTACTATTGTCTTATCCCTTTAGATCCCTGATTTCATCTACATTTAACTGATTAATATATTCATTTGTGTTCCTTCAGATGCGCTAAAATCCGTATACTAAAGTAGCAGGATGTTTGTTTGTCTGTGTGTCTGTCTGTGTGTCTGTACCAAAGGATCTCGCTAAACGCTGAACCGATTGGGGTCTCCTTAATATGTAGATTCTAATGGTTTCTGGGAAGGTTTATGACTATTTTGGGAGAGGGTACAACCAACCTCCCAAGAGAAATGACAAAAAATCGAAATATTTAAAATATATGGGAGACTTCATTGTAACATAAAGAGAATTATCGTAAAATAAAGAAGTAATGTAGAGACTTTAACAAATAAAAACATCTAAAGTGCCACTAGAGGCCTCTAGGGGCGTAGCTGCTATTTTAGAAATAAAGTAAAAGTGAAGGTAAATACAATGGTCATAAAAAAGAGATATAATCAAGGATGTTTAAAATATCTTGCTAGCTTCTGGAATGAATAGGTTTCTTTTCATGGAAGCTTCTTATATGCCATTAGTTATATTTAAAAAAAAGGAAACTTATTCTTGCTTTAAAAAACTTTTTAAGATACTAAAAACTGTTTTCATGCGTAGTTCTTAGTCCAGTCCTACACACACAGACAGACATACACCATATCTTTTGGCTACCCCTCTAAAGATATTAGATTTATATGAATTGCTTCAAAATGTTTTGTACAGGATGATTTTTAAAAGCGAATCTTTTCTATAATTAGGGTCGGTCCGTCCAAGATAGATAGCTTTTATTTGTTAATTTAGGCATGTTAGAATTGTCCTATTGATTTCAAACTTTGCATGATGATTCCTGTAGTAGTTAGGTACGATTTAGAAAGCATAGCAACTCTATAATCATCACCAGAATGTCCGTACGTCCATTTTAAACATGTTGATTTTTCTACTTTTTTAACAACAATTTTTTATGTGATCTAATTATCCCTTTGATCTGCTTTTTGGTATATTGATTCCTGGGACAACAAAGAACAATATTATAAGCAAAGCAACTCTATCAAGTCCTTAAAATGTAAGTATGTCCATAAACATTATTCTGTATCAAGCAGTTTTTCAACAAATTTACTTACAATTTTGCTTCGACTCGTATACATTTATATTCTGATTATTCAGTTCTGACACTATACAAGTGTTAATGTTTGTGATTTTTTCAAATTAATTTCATTATTGGTATAAGCTGGTAATAAATAGCCCATTGTCCCCTCTTTCTCTATTAAAATAAAACATGTGATGTTTTATTAGCAATTTTCTTAGCACAGTAAAAAATGTTTTCAGTGTTCTCTTTTCCCTAAATCAACACTTCATAATAGATAGGCGAAGCATTGCCGTAAAAAAATGTAATCAAAAATAAGTCATTTAAAGCTGTCATTCAAGATTTGAAGAAATAAAGGAACACCAATAAAGAAATTATCAAGTAAGAATTATTAAAAGGTATAATCTAGATACATACTCCCAAATTCAGCCAATAGGAATACAGGGGAGGATCAATCTACCATATATTGGTTAGAAAGTAAACAAAATTTGGTTAGAAAGAGCAATTATCCTTTGATATCATTCGCAAAATGAATCATCTATAAATAGTCTTTCATAGGATAAGCCTTTGCTTTAGTCATATGGTTAAAAAATTTCTTCCCTCGCATGATTTAAAGCATATATGACATAACATATATAAGAAGTCATCTTTAATTGGTTAACTTTCTTGGGATAAAGTTACCTCTTTGGATATTTCTTATTAAGTTTCACAACTTATTGGGCCCGATTTACTATCTAGATCTACTATATCTATTGGTTCATTATACTATACTTTTGTACTTTCTTGGTAGAATATTTTTTTAAAGGTTATCATTTAAAACAGCTAACTGTTCTTTTAGCTAAAAAATCATAAAAATTATATAGCTTTCATTAGTTTTTAAGTAGTTTCTATTCAAGTCCTGTCTGTGTTATACTTAATAGCTACAACCCCTCTAAGCTTTAAAGTTGTTAGATTTATAAAGAAAGGTTAAAAAAAACGTTTTGTAGAGAGTGATTTCTTAGCTTGGTAAAGGCACCATGTAAAATATAGGTAAAACACATGACATATAATCAAATATTAGAAATAGGCAAGTGTTGAACCTATGATACTTTTTTGTTAAAATGTATGAACATCTATATAGATGTTAAAATTAAAATCTACAAAGAGCCACATGTTAACAAATTTTATATGTTTATTACAAAGAGTAGCTTTTAGTTCTATATGATCTATCCTTATAGTTTGTTTTTCTATTATAGTAAAATTAAAAATAATCCACACAAAGTTTTGTTGAAAAAACATCAAATTGTCATCCTAAGAAAGAATTTTATTTCTTATTATTTTTAAAATTAGTTAAGGTACCTTTCTTTTGATAAGATACCCTAGGATTTTTGATGGAGAAGTGGATCAAAAGGGATGATTCATATAAGGTAGGGGCATCGAAAATAGGGAGGGGATTAAGCTACCTTTACATAAATAGTTAGGGATTCCTAAACCTTTCTTTGCAAAGAAAGCAGGTAGAAATTAATAGGGAAGGGTGGTGGGGGGGGGGGGGGGTTGATAAAGGTTACTTTCAAATTTATGTAAGCTTTTTTAGTACAACTTTAAGGTAGGCTTACATTAAAGTTAGCGATGCCTAAGGGTTCTTAATTCAAAAGAAAGCAGGTAGAGGTGGGAAGAGCTTTGACATCCAATGAATAGATATATAAGATCTAGATGGTCTATCTGGCACCAAATTCTGTCATACATATAGAGGTGTAAGACAAACCCTTTTGTTTATTTGTAACTGTATAAGTTTCATTTTGATAATTTCAGCAACAAAATGTTTAGATGATATAAATTTCTGAAATGCTTTTGATTATTTAGACGTATTTGTTTAAATTCAATAATTTGGGCAACAAAATTTTTATGTGATATATTTTTTCCTGATTCTTTAGCTTTAAATACTCTAGGAAGTAGTCCTATAGCCAAAAACCTGCTAAAAAGCACTCCAATTACCATGGATGTTTCCCTTAGAGCAATAAGAAATTAACCCTTACAGATTGGGGGGGCTAAATTAGCCGCCCCACTCTAGTTTTTTCAATGCCACTTGCCTTCATTACATCATGACTTTTTAAGTTTAGTAATTATACATTTTTATATAAGCCAGTGCTTTTATTAAGTAGTAGATGTAAAATTTTTCATAGAATTCAGTTATGCAATTTTTAAAATAATTAAGTTAATAATTAATTAATAAAGGAAGAAAATGGGCATTATGAACAAAAATAGTAAGATCTTTAATTTGACACCTTACTTTTTGAATTTTGTCGGTTAATTATTGAAAAAATTGATTTTTTTAAACCCACGAGAATAAAAACTTTGAACTTAATTTTATCATTACACAGGTAGAAAAAATATGGGTTCATATATACCTTTAGAATCAGAAAAATATTACGAATCCATTATAAGCAAAATTGAAAAAAAGTAAAAAAATAAAAAATGGCCTAATATATTATTTTGTACAAGCAACACTTTCTTCATCCCCTCTTTACCCCCTTCCCATTTTTATTCTCAAAATAAGAAATAAGATGGTTGCCTGTATAATATAACATAATATTTTTATATAATTCCTTTTATTGTAGTTTATATACTATAGTGTAAACTTTTTATTTCAATTTTGCTTAGAATGGATTTGTAATATTTTTCTCATTCTAACAGTATATATAACGCCTATTTCTTATGCCTGGGTAATGATAAAATTAAGTTCAAAGTTTTTATTCTTGTGGGTTTAAAAAAATCGATTTTTTCAATAATTACCTGACAGAATTTAAAAAGTAAGGTGTCAAATTAAAGATTTTACCATTTTTGTTCATAATGGCCATTTTCTTTCTTTTTTTTGTTGCATTTTAGTACCTTAAAATCGACTTAATTTTTTTAAAAAAAACTTACATTACTTTAAAAATAAGAGGTCTACAAAAAAACCGATTGCATATCTGAATTCTATGGAAAAATTTACATCTACTACTTACTAAAAGCACCGGCTAGCTATAAAAATAAAAGTAAATACACCTTCTTTGGTGCCACCTAACCGACTTTGACCGGACGCCATGACCAACACAGACTAGATATCCTTATAAGATCAACTCTTGCCGACATATAATTACTAAACTTAAAAAGTCATGAAGTCACAACTCTCTATCTTACCTACAAAAAAATGACATTGAAAAAAATAGAGGGGGGGGTGGTCAATATGACCCCCCCCCCCTGATCTGTAAGGGTTAATAGATAATTATACTTCTTAATATGAGAGTGTTGACAAAAAGTTACTGCTGTATATCTTGAATAGGAGATGAGATAATCATATTCTCTACATTTTTGTCTTTGAAGGACAAACTGACTGATATACAAACATTTGGATCTAAAGAGTAGCTTCACTACTAAAAATTATTTACCCCTTCATCAAATGTTGGTAAAGATTTTATTGTGAGGGTAATAAAAAAAAATTTTTTTCAAAGCATTTTTAGGAAGATAAACAACCATCCCTCCCCCCCCCCTTCCCCACATATTTTGACGTCCTCACTTTTGTACAAAAATCTGCACAATTTTTAACCAATAATATGGCCGAATTATTGCTACATTGTTTTCCTATTGGCTGCATTAGAAAATGTGTATCTAAATGTCCTATATCTATTCAATTAAGGCAGGTTCCTAAAATCTAAAATTTTAAAAATAACAATACTAATAAGATTGGGAACATAAATGTAATTACATAACAAATTTAATTGAGAGAATGCAACTTTGTACTTCTCTTTTTAAAAGCGAAGCTTTTCTATAATAAGGGTAAGTCCGTCCATCTGTATCTGATAGCTCATATTATTAATTTAGGCATATAAGAATTATCCTATCAATTTCAAATAATGTTTCCTGTAATAGTTAGATACGATTTAGCAACTCTATAATCGTTATCCAAATGCCCACATGTTAATTTTAAACATACTGACTTTTAAAACTTTTTTTATAAAAACTTTAATTATTTAGTTATCCTATTCATCTTGATCTTATATTTGAAATAATGATTCCTAAAAAATGTGTGTATGTCATTATCCTGCATTTAATCAATTTTACATTATAATTGTTTACAAATTTAGAGCTTCGCTTTTATTGATGTTGTCATTCTTGTTTAGCAACTCTCTAATAAGAAAGGAAAAATGCAAAGAGTACATCCAATAGACAAATTCATGCAAATAGATTGTTAATTTTTTTCTGTTGTAGTAAAGTTAAATTTAATCTACAATATGTTTTGTTAAAAAAATGTATCAAATTGTCTAGCTAAGAAAGAATTTAATTCATTATTATTTAAATAAAATAAGGAAAGCCTTATTTATTCTTAGGGTATCCTATCTTTTACAGAAAAGATAGGAAGAGTTTTTATAAATCAGCTAAACAAATGTTATCTTTAAAGTATTAAAAACAAGATTAAGGGAGAAAAGAAATAAAATGCTATCTTTAAAGTAGCAAAAACTAGATTAAGATTAATGGGAAAAAAGGAAAAAAAACGTAAGATACAAATGTACAGCCTCAATCATGATAACTTTTAAACCCAAAATGAAGAACACTAAGGGGGGGGAGGTGGGGGGAGGATTGGCCTAGTGAGTGTTAACACAAAATTAAGGTACACTTATTGGGGGGAATCGGTTGAAAAGGGTAGATATAAACAATTGGGGGGAAAAGAGAAGCAGTAAGTAAAGTAAAAGAGAGAGGGGAAAAATACATTGGTGGTCCAGCCTTATAATG
The DNA here is from genome assembly GCF_053477335.1 of Acartia tonsa. Classification (NCBI taxonomy): domain Eukaryota; kingdom Metazoa; phylum Arthropoda; class Copepoda; order Calanoida; family Acartiidae; genus Acartia; species Acartia tonsa. Next base: position 49,344,571 of record NC_137270.1, on the reverse strand, counting down.
TCATGAGGAAAACTAATAAGAGTTAAGACAACATCTTTTCCAATATCATTTTTAGGCATATTTTCATTTAATGTTGAAATTAAAATGAAGATAAAAGATAAAATAAATTGTTTTCAAATCAATCAGAACCTTTTCTATTAAAAGCAATTGAACCAAAATGGCTTTCTCAAATATTAAATTTCCCCTAAATGTTTCAGATGGACAGACATAAATTCATATTATATAGTAACTTTGCTAATAAAAATCTTTTAAATCCACGATATTAGTAGAAAAAGGTTTAAAATATTTTTTTAACAATTTGATATCAAAATTTTATAACAAAAGTTAATTAATCTTCTTTAAATTCTTTTAGTTTGGAAAGAGGTGCAACAACAATATGGTTTAGCACAGCAAAAATGGCCAGGCCTACTGATTTTGTCCATTCTTAAATTCCCTTGATTCCCCTCTTTTACTTTTTTCTCTTTGCCTTTATGAACTTTTAATCATACAAAGAGTTCATTTCTACAATTCTATTCTTACAAATAATGCAAAGAGAACTGTAATTTATTTATGAAATACTTTTTTTTTAAATCCACGTTATTTTACATAAACAAATACATAAAGGATAAGTTAAGAAAGATTTTAAAATATTCCTATTTTTTATTGCAAGTTGATGTAATAAAGAAGGTTTAGTACAGGCTTATGTACACTTGTTTATGAGAGGTTTATGTAAGGCTAAAGTATGCCTATCAAAATCTTTACTTAAGCTTGACATTACTAAATTTAAGGGTAGCCTATCTCCCCATAACTAAAGTAAAGCTTAAGATACCCTTATTTTTAAAGGGTCCCTAATAAACCGTTTGTGATTAGCTCTAATAAGATTAGATATAATATAGAAAACTTATCTCACAAATCAACAGGTAAAGTAAATGAAAGAATAGCTTTGACATTATGATTTAAATTTAATGTTTTGAGCAAAATCGTTTAATTGAAGCAAAAATATGTTACAAGGTTGAAAAGCAAATAATTTTATTGAAGCAAAATCATGTTAAATCAACTTAAAAGTTTAAAAGCAAAAATCTTTTTATTAAAGCAAAATCATGTTATTGAAGCAAAATCATTTAAAAGTTTAAAAGCAAAATAATTTTATTGAAGCAAAATCATGTTTAAAGTTTAAAAGCAAAATCATATAAAAAATTTAAAAAGCAAAATCATTTTAAAATAAGAAAAAATATGTAATTATTTAACAAGCAAAATCATTTCATTTAAGCAAAATTTAATAGCAATTTAATTTTTTAAAATTCAAATGTTGAAATTCAAAAATGTTGTGTTTAGAAAATTTATGAGAATTAGGTTAAAAATAAAATTGTATTTTCTTTGTTCATATCATAGATGTCCATTAAGCAGTAAAGCAGTGGTCTCAATCAGATCTAGAATAAGAAGAGAATCATAAATGAGGAAATAATAAGGGATCTAAAGGGATAAGACAATGGCCGATAAATTGAAGTAAATCCAATGGGGAAACACAGAATTACCCTTCTGTAAATTATAATTGTTGGTTGAAACGTTTGGACACTAAGCTTAATGAAACAACAAATAAAATTACAATAAAAGTCTCCAAAGTTGTTCAGCCAGCAAATAAGAAAACAATATCATAAAACTTTGGGGACTAGTGGAATAAATAGACCCTATCTGGAGAATATTAAAAAGGAGATAGAAAGACAGATTAGATGTTATCACAATTCATAGAAATCAGGACAAGCTATACTAACAAACAATTCTACAAAAAATCTCGAAAACTTAAGAAGTAAGGTGGGGTTATATTTTTTTATGTAACTGACGAGCGGTGGGTAAGGAGGGGAGGAAAAGGGGAAGGGTTTGTGGGGAAATTTTTCTTTAGAATTGTTTGTCAAATCACATTCCCTTTTCCCTATATAGAAATACCTTGATTAATATATTAAAAGTTAAATAGAAAGATAAATATATACATATATGTTTTCACAAAGTAAAGAAATACCTAGATAAACTGATATATTAAAAGGGAGATAGAAAGATAAATATATATATAAATAGATATTATCACAATGTATAGAAATACCTAGATAAACTGATATATTCAAAGGGAGATAGAAAGATAAATATATATATAGATATAGATATTATCATAATGTATAGAAATACCTAGATAAACTGATATATTCAAAGGGAGATAGAAAGATAAATATATATATAAATAGATATTATCACAATGTATAGAAATACCTAGGTAAATTGATATATTAAAGGGTAGATAGAATGATGGATAGATAGATAGATTTTATCACAACTCATAGAAATACTTAGATACACTGATATATTAAAAGGTAGATAGAAAGATGGATAGATAGATTAGATTTTATTACAATGTATAGAAATACCTAGTTAAACTGATATCTTAAAAGGGAGATAGAAAGATAAATAGATACATTTAGTATTATCATCAGTTTTCCATGCAATAGAAAGATATTTCAAAACTAATTACATGGGCTGATAAAGCAGCTGTTTTAGTATCTTAGGTCAAAAAAGGTCTGTTTTGAAAGCATTTTTGACAGATATATTGACAAATATATGATCGAACATATAAAAACCTTACAGACTGTAGATACTGATAGCACAATGTATAATAATTCCTATAAAAACCCTACAACATACCTAGTCCAGCTAAATTTTGAACAACCATCTGTCTTAATAAACTTAACTTTTGATAATCCCTTTATATTTATGAGTTTTGCTACTTATGGATATTGTTATCTTTGTTTAGATTTTAAGCTGACCTGTTTTAGGTGTCATAGAGGAATCATAGATCATAATTATAATAGAGGAATCATTACATCTCGCTTCCTCTCTTTGCTCCTTAAATATATTGTTTTGTTGATATCAGCTTCTGTAACTTGAATTATGTACGTTAGAACATTTTTTTAAGAGTGGGTGTTATATGGGATATAACCAAAAGGAGTAAATGATTAAAATTCATTCCATTATACTTTGTACTTAACCATTAAATACCCAACTATTTTATTGATCCTAATAAACACAGGTATTCAGTTACTTATTAATACCATAATAAGTTGAATAACTTACCTTTTTGTTTTAGATATTCAACTACTTGAGTATGTCCTTTAGAAATTGCTTTGTCTAAGGCAGTGTCACCTTAAATTAACATTACTTCAATAAACTATTTCCCAAGAGAATGTGAGAAGAAAACTTTCAAGGCTAAGGATAACATTATTACTGGGCTAGCATTAGAAAAAGATTAATTATTTAAACTTTTGCCATTTAAAATTGAGCACCAAAATTTTAACAAAAAATTTTTAATCTGGGACAGGCTACCTAGTAGACATAGATATAGATTTTTGTAGTATTATATATTTAATCTAATAGTATTTAGGTATACTACTTATATAAAATAAGTTGGCCTAACAAGCAAAAGATATATAGAAAAAATTTTCTAAATATATTCATATATTCAATAGATAAATATACCTAAAAATTAGGATAGAAAAATAGTTTTAGCAAAAGTATAAAAATAGTTTTAGCTACAGTGGATATATTATAACAACAATGTTATTTTATGCTTAAAAGATTATATGACAAATTATGACCATATTTAATAAAGATATCTAAACTAACTTACCAGAGTTACTCTTAGCATGGATATCTGCACCACTATCCACAAGATATCTGACCACATCCAGGTGGCCATAATATGATGCCCATATCAGACTTGTCATCCCTAGATATATATAGATTAGGTTTAGATTATGTACAGTGTTTATTTTTGATTACAAAAATATATTGTTAGATATATTAACAGATTTATATACATGTAAGTTTTGACAATGATATCATAAATTATTTAGTATTATATAAGGTATGCATATATAAAATAGGTTGACCTATAAGCATAAGATAGAAGAAGTTTTCAAACTATAGAAACTCTAACGTATTAACAAGTTTACATACAAATTAGGATAGAAAGATAGTTTTAGCTAAATTAGATTTATAATAACAACAATAATTTTTCATGCTTAATGTATTATAAGACAAATCATAACAAATATAACATAAAAATATCTAAACTTACTTACCATACTTACTAATATAATAACAATAATAATATAATAATAATAATATAATAACAACAATGTTATTTTATGCCTCAAAGATTATATGACAAATCAACACAATATAACATAAAAATATCTAAACTAACTTACCATATTTATCCTTAGCCTGGACATCTGCTCCACTATCCTCAAGAAATCTGACCACATCAAGGTGGCCATTAATTGATGCATATATCAGACTTGTCCTACCTAGATATATATAGATTAGGTTTAGTATACAGTGTTTATTTTTAATTACAAGAATAAATAGATAGATATATAAACAGATTTTTGATTTTTAATAAGCATAAGATAAGAGAAGAGGTTTTGAAAAGAAAGGTGTTTCTAAGTAAGGATAGTTATACCTATAAATTAGGATAGAAAGTTACTTTTAGTTAAAGAAGATAGATAATAACAACAATAATTTTCAGTTATAAAGATTGAATAACAAATCAACACAATAAAACATAAAAATATCTAAACTAACTTACCATACTTATTCTTAGCATGAATATCTGCTCCATTATCCACAAGAAATCTGACCACATCTAGGTGGCCTTCTCTTGAGGCAAATATCAGACTTGTACTACCTAGATATATATAGATTAGGTTTAGTATTCATTGTGTTAATTCTAATTACAAGAATAGATTGTTAGATATATTAACAGATATATATGTATATGTAAGTTTTGACAATGATATCATAAATTATTTAGTATGAAGGTACACATATATAAAATAGGTTGACCTATAAGAATAAGATAGAAGAAGTTTTCAAACTATAGAAACTCTAATGTATTAATAAGTTTACATACAAATTAGGGTAGAAAGATAGTTTTTGCTAAATTAGATTGATAATTACAACAATAATATTTTATGCTAGTTATGATAGATAGATAGATAGATAGATGGATAGATAGATAGATAGATAGATAGATAGATAGATAGATAGATAGATAGATAGATAGATAGATAGATAGATAGATAGATAGATAGATAGATAGATAGATAGATAGATAGATAGATAGATAGATAGATAGATAGATAGATAGATAGATAGATAGATAGATAGATAGATAGATAGATAGATAGATAGATAGATAGATAGATAGATAGATAGATAGATAGATAGATAGATAGATAGATAGATAGATAGATAGATAGATAGATATATAGATAGATAGATAGATAGATAGATAGATAGATAGATAGATAGATAGATAGATAGATAGATAGATAGATAGATAGATAGATAGATAGAATTCTCTTGGGAGGGTGGTGGTACCCTCCCCCAAAATAGTTATAAACCTTCCCGGGACCTATGAGAAGCTACCCTGTTAAGGAGAACCTGATCAGTTCAGTAGTTAGCAAGATCCTTTGGTAAAAACACACAAACACACAGACAAACATACAGACATCCTGTTACTTTAGTATAAGGATTAACATACAAACTATGAAGACTTAGAATTAACTAATTAGAAGTTTTGAATTCTTTTAATTTCAAAAAGAGTGTTTACATAAAGTGACTTATTTCCAATATTATCAAATAATTTTTATTTAATTAGAATAAAAAGAATGAAAACTATTCACATAAAAGATACATACTTTTTAAAATGTTAAAGAAAATAAGTTTGAATATTATTATTTCATATCAAATGTGTATATGTGATAAAAATAATTTTTTTTTGCATAATACCTTTATTAACATCTTACATATTTAACCTTCAAATTTGTATGTTATTTAACCTGAACATGTTTGTGTTAATTCATTGATATATTGTACAGAATTATTTTTTTTAATGAAATTTGATAAATGAAATCAAAATAACTGATTTTCTCTATACTAGAGAACAATTGTTAAAACTGTTTACCATATTCATCTTTTTCATTGACAGATGCCCCATCTTTCAAAAGCTGTTGTACTAAATCAACATCACCATCTTTTGAGGCCTTTATTAATTCTAGAAAATAAAAATATTTTTTAATAGAATTTATTATTAACAGTTTTTTGATTTTTTTTTTTAAATTTACCTCTGCCATAAATTTCTTCTTTGTATCTGCTATATTTTTCCTACAATACAAATTGAATTGTTTGTACAAAAAAAGATCAGGCCTATTATGTGTTTTTTTTATGTGGTTTGGGATGGGGGGGGGGGGAGGTGCCTTTTCTAACTTTTCTATTGCATATTTTTATTGCTTTAGTTGGAATTTTGACTTGCAGTCTTTTCTCAAAAATTGCCCAAATTAAAAAGTTATTGGGTCTGCATAAAATAAGAAATAGTTTTAACACAAGATTGGGCATTTTATCCCACTGTCTCAACTCTAATCAATTAGAGTTAAAGGAATCCTGCAAGAAATACCAAACTTTAACTGCTGAAAGCCTGCCTCGAGAAGACCCAATATCCAAAATTTGAAGCCTCCAGCCTCAATAACAAAAAAGTTTGAAAGGTTTTTATTGCTTATGATGGAAATTTCAATATTAATTTGTCTGTAAGCAAAATTAAAAGCTTACAGACAATGTAAGGTTGGTTAGTAAAGTTTAAGAAAAGGAAAAATGCACTGTGAATACAATTTGACTTACATACCAAAAGAGTTGTAGTGTATTTTTGCTTCTAGAATTTTAAACAAGAAAATAAAAATGCTAGGGATACTTTTAGAAAAATTATTATGATAATTTCCACATAATTATTTTCTTCTACTAACCTCTATTTCCTTGCTGACTGTGCAACCATAGGCCCTGCATGATTATGTGTAAGTTTGATATCTTATGAGGATATTCATTCAAACAAGAACTATGTCAGTGTCAGTGTTTACAAAATAAATAAATCTTAATTTTGTTCTTTCTCTTAAAGTGCAATCAAGCACTGACACTACAGTAGAAAGTGACTGGAAGAGGTGCATATTGATAGATGATAGTAACCAACACAGGAGAAGTGGTTGGTTGATTGGATGCTATCTTTGGTAAGTAGTATTAAAGATTTTCTGGACCCATAAGAAGCTTCAATGTAAAGAACACAGATAGACATACATTCCTAGTTTTAATTTAAGATATAATTGACTTATGCATATTCCTTGAGATTTCCACAATGTCAACAACTGACAACTCTTTCTAAAAATATAAAACTCAATTCTAACTTTCTTTGTTAACATTATTTTTTTGATTGAAAGTTAAAATATAAGTTAGAAGCGGCAAAAATTTTATCTTCATAATATAGAAATTAAAAATTTGTATATGTTTTTAAAAATGGGTAAAAAAATTAATAAAAATTTATGTTTGATTGTACAAAAAAAGAACAAGATTACAAATTGAAAAATCTGGACTTCTAATACTAAATGAATGAGTACTGTAACAGTGTTGACAAGTACAATGGTCAACCTGGGTACCATGAAAAGAATAAAAATGAAAAGAGCTATATGGCCTTTCAACTGTAGACTCAAATCTTTTTATTTGATTAATTAAAAATTTTATTTTGATGCTAATACCCACAAAAAATTTAAAATTAGATCACATCACAAAAAAATATAAAATAAAGCACCTTATCATTTTATCTAAAGAGACAAAAAATACTTTATAGTAATATAATGTGGAGAGGAAATTTTAGCTCTCCTTCTTGAATTTCTCATCGCCAGACAGACACACAGAAAAAGGTACAGATGTACAGATATTTTGAAATGTAGAGTAGCTTTGCTAATGTAAATGAAATACAATAAATTTTTTCAAAAATCATATACCGGATACTGTTTTAGTGTGTCTTCTGTGAAATATTTCATGTTGTTGAAAGGCCAATTTATTGTCATGCAAATATCTTTATTCTGACAAACTTGTCTTTCATGATAGTGCATGATACTAACATTTTATTAGGGAATAAATAAATCATTGCAATTGTTCATATAGTTTAATAGGAAAATGAAAATGAATAAATTAATATTCAAATTTTTTCATGATACCATGTAGATGTTTGTGATAAGAGTTTAAGTTTAACATTTAAATTCTATTAGTATAAATATGCAGTCACAGGAATCATTCAAAATTTGAGAACTGGATAAACATACTTTTTGATTTGACTTGGCCACAATTTTGTAAGGATATTGAAAAGAAATGACAACATATGAAAAAGTTTCAACTTTCAGAATTAAATTTTTGCACCACAATTTAAGCCAAATTTTAGTCAAAATTACAAATAACAAGAGTCAATATAACTTGCTTCTAGAAAAAAATTAAAACAAATGATAATAATCAATTTTTGCCCTTTAATCTTTTATTAATATTCAATATATAATAGAAAACTTAAGTATCTATTTTCAACACAGCAGCTCTAAGTTAAACTAAATTCAAACATGCTGTACTAAATTAACCATTACTTGGACTAAAGTAAAATTTGATATAGGGAAAAAAAATCTATGGAAATATTTTTCATGAAAATATATGTTGACTAAAATGTTTCCCACTTCTATGAGTAAGTTGAGTTGCTGTGAAGCTGATGAGAAACTCATTTTTCTTAGCAAACTCTTTCATACTAACTAACCTGAATGTAGATGAGCTACTTAATAAGAGCAGCTGCAGCCCCTTATTAACAAAAAGCCACAATTAACAATGGAAATAAAGCTGTGTAAAATAGCAATTGATTTCATGGCATAATATAATTATGTTATAATTTAATTTGTTCCCAATTCCTGTTAAAGTCATATGGTGTCTAGAATGAAGAAATATTTAGAAATATACAATAATTGCAACTTTTTTTCAGATTTTCCTAGCTCTATGAGTATTACATTAATGTGTAAATATTCTTTTAAGTATTTAGAAACAAAACTATTTTTTTTCAACAATCATTTTTGTTATCAGATTTTTAATATTTCTAATTCCTGAAAAGTTTCTCCAAACTTTTCTTCTCTTATTTTCATGGTGGCATTGGCTCCTGGTTCTAACTTATCAAATTTGATGGTCAAATACTTATCTCTATCTGGTCTGAAAAAAAATATTGTCATTTTCTCTCTATCAAGACTGATATAGATTAAAATGTTTAAACAGAAAGTATAGGAAGTATAACCTGTTTTGCTCATGAACCGTTCCAAGTAGATGAGATAATTCATGGAGTATTGTAGGTCCTGAATTAGATTTAGAATTTCTAACTATCTCAAGTACTATTGAGAATGCCTAATCAATACAACTTTTGGAGAGAGTGAATTTCAAAAAAATCTTCAGTTTTTGTTACTTAAATTTGCTATCAAATGTATGTATACTAAATTTAATTTATCATTTATTTTAGATTTATAACTAGAGAATGTATTAGAAATCAAGTCAAAGCAATCTAACAAATTTAGATTTTAACAAATAAAATTGAAAATTTGTTTATATGCAATTTCTTGGATTTAAATTAATGGCATAAGCATCCTTTTAGCTTATTTCAATATATTTGCTTTTAAAGGACGTCCATGGGGGGGGGGGAGGTAAAAGGGTGTTTACCCTTCCCCCCCCCCCCCAAAAAAAAATAGTTTTCATATTATCCTCCCCATATAAAATTTACCCCTACCTTGGGGGTGTTATAGGCACCTCCATCTGTTTAGGAAGGGGTATTTACCACCCCCACAACATAAATAATTCTTAACAAAAATTTCACATTTTTACTTCCACTATCAAGATATTTAATCACCGCCCAAAATCAAAAGACTACATAGTTTTACCAATTTAAACAGTTCTGAACCATTATAAAAAATACATGTTATTGTTTGTAATGGCCTTTTAGTTAAACAATGCACTGTGTGTGTATAGACAATGCCTATTCAAATTGTAAAATTTTCCCAATTATTAAGAATTAATTATTAGCTTCCATAAAATAGATAAATCAACTTAATCAAATATTTCAGTATATATCTAAATCTTTTTTTCTAGGGGCAATTTTTCTGCCAGGGTGATGCAACTCTCCCAAAAACTAGTTAAAAACCTTACAGGACCTATTTGAAGCAACACTTTAAAGGAGAATCATATTGGTTCATCTGTTAGCAAGACTTGTTAGTTAAAATTTTTAAGGGGGGGTAATTTTTTTAAGGCGGGTAATTACCACCTCCCCCCTGAAATAGTTTATGGAAGGGTATTTACCTCTCCCAACATATTTCAGGGGGTAATTATGTACTTGGATGTAAAAAGATTTAAAGCAACTATTTTATTTAATAAATTTATTATTACCTTTATCTACAAAACATTTGTTACCAAGTGTTAGTTTACTGACTGGTTCTTTAAATCCTAAAATGCATTAGAATAATAAAACCATTTTGAATCATATTCATATTAATTAATTTCTTAATTTAGGTATAGTTAAGAAAAGGGTAATTTTTGTGTCTGTAAAAATTAATCATTAGATTTGATTTGGTTAAAAATACAATAATAATAGAGTTATTTGGTTTCTAAGTGATTAAAACTTAACCTCAAGAAAGCACCATGTTTGAACAGAAAAATTATTATTTACACCTTTTTTTAATTTCTAAAGCTCTTCAACCCCACCCAACCTCCCATTATATAAAGTATAAAGATATAATTTCTTTGTGACTAGACTACAGAATAATACCTATTGATGCCTTGCAATCCTGTTCTTTGTAAATTTCAACTTGCTGTGCATAGAACGTGTCTTCACTTGATTCATCTATGAATCGAATACAGCCTGAAGCAAAATGTAATATACTAATAATATTATTTCTTTTTAATGATTAGCTTCAATGCCCTATCACAACATTCTAAAGTTGCCAAAAATATAAGATATTTAAAAGGAATGTTTAAATCCGCCTAGGAAAATATTTTAATTTAATTCTATTTAGGTTGACCTCTGAAAATTTAGGTTGACTGATTTTATAAAGGCATTTGTTAGTTGTACTTGTTTAGGTTGACCTACAGAATAAATCAGTCAACCTCTAAAAGTTGTTTGTGAACTGGCATAGAACTTACCCTATAGCACAGAATTTAAACAAAATTTGAATTTTTAAATCTAAACTAAGCCTTAGCTATCCATAGCCACCCTCATCAATGCAGCTGTGGCTGAACTCCGCTATATAAAGCTGCAGTTTCAGAGAAGAGAAAACTATATTGTAATAGAATGGCTATGAAACAATAAAATTCTCTATAGAGAAGTAATAGTAAAAGCAGCAGGTCTCAGCAATAGCAAAGTTTAAGTTTAAATATTGTTTTTTGTTTGTTTGATATTGTTAATAAATAAATTTGATAACCACAAATGTTTTATTTCTTTAATATTAAATTTTAGTAAAATTCAAATGGAGATTGTAATAAACCATTGTTTATAACTGTTCTTATTTTAAAATTGTATATATTAATTACCATTAGTTTGAGTTTCAATAATTTGCATTTGTGATTTTATCAATTCCTTTTCTTTCGGAGAGAACCTAAATTTATTTTAATTAGAATATTTAAACAAAAATGAAAATTTTTGAAAGTTATTCAGGATTCTTAAAAATATGGATTTAAAGGCCATTTAAAGTAAGCCCAATGCTCTAGGAAACAGTTCATCTGATTTGTGTTTAAAAATTGAATTTAAAAATGAATTTGTTTAAGATAAGATTTTGAAATGTAAATTTTAAAACACTTACGGTCTTCCATTGACATTATATTCACCCATAAATCTGTAAGGTATCAAGCCTGATTCCCATCTTGCACTTTTATCCCTATTAAATCACTTTAGTAAGAAAAAACAATATTTTTTTCTGTAACTATTTTTTTTGTTTAAAAATTTACCTTACAAAGGAATTTCCAACATCAAGGTCAAGTCCTGGAATATTATATTAGCAATTAATTGTGACGTATCATATTTATAATTTACTCTTTACCCAATTTTTTCTACTGAGTTTTTTTTTTGTTGAGGGGGTGGGGGGAGGAAAAGAGATGTAAACAGAAAAATTCCTATTGTTGTACTTTGCAAGTTTTAAATTAATGAGGAACTGTTGCAATCTATAGCATTGTAAAAAATTATTATGTTCTTTACGCACAACAAAATTTATTTGATAAAAGACTATGGACTATGAAAAATCTTAAACCCTATTCCAATAGGCGTAAAACAATTTCTATTCAAGTGGAGGGGGGGGGGACTTTAGGGAAATATTAAGTTACTTTTTTTACCAGGTATACCTGTCAATGTGCATTCTAAGGTAAAACAGGTTTCAAACAAGTAAAGAAAGTAGTAAGGAATGTAGTTTATTAGTTCAGCACCTTTTAAAATATACCTGGATTTCTAATGAATCCTAAAGTAAAAGTTTCTATAAGCTATACAATACTTCTTGAAATTGTGTAGATTTTAGGTTTGAAGGGGAAATGGAAAAAGTAATACTTTTTTCAATTAAATTATTAAGTCTAGTGTCATCCAATCCTAAAAAACTTTTTCTACATTTTAAAAAAGAGGCATTGTTGATGTTGATTTAATTAGATGAAATACAAAATAAGGAAAGAACATTTTGCCCATTTACTATATTTTATAACAAATAATTATAATAAGGTTTATGATTACCTTCAATTTCATAATCACTATCCGCCAAAGGAAAGGGAACTGAAAAATTGAATATTTATTAGCAGGGTTCCAAAAAAGTTGCACCTTTAACAGCAGGTGAATAAACTTATTTCTGCAACTTAAATAAGCCTGCTGGACATACACCATTCTGCTGAAAGACTGCCACAATACCCCAAATTAATACCTCTAATAACAATCATTAAAAAATTGTAGCCATTTAAAAATGTTTATGAACAATCTAAATTTTAAAAGATTTCCATTGCTCATAATAGAAATTACAAATTCAAATTATAAGCTCATCTTCAGCAGCTACTCTTAGGTTGTCAGTTACTGATTATGTTTTGGCAATAAAAACAACACATTTCATAAAAAAAATCTCTGAAAAAATGGGTATTTTATTGTAAATATAATTAGCTACTGCCAATTTAAATTTATGACAAAATAAGCTTATGATTTTGTTTCTAGGCTACCTAGTTTAATTTATAAATTTCTATCATGGGCAATGAAAATCTTTCAAACTTTTATTGTACATAAAATGTTATTTTTGAAAGCCAACAACTTTTTTGTTATTAAAGTTAAAGGCTTCAATTTAGCAGTATCTACTTGTGGCAGTGCTTTAGCAGTTAGAATGTTGTATTTCTTGCAGGCTTAAAGGGACTGTGAACGTAAATTTTTCTCATCTTAATATCAAATCTTAACATTATCTCATTCATAATATCTCACAGATAGAGCAAAACGCGCTTTTGTTTGCTTAAAAAATGGCTTTTTCCGACGATTTTTATAAGGTACAGGGAAAGGAAGGAATTTTCCATATTATATGTGAATTAAATTGCTTTTTTCTCCCATTATAGCTAAAATTAAACTTTTTCACATAGTTCTTGATTTTTCCTAACAGTTAAGCTGACTTTTAACATAATCCTTGCTTTAAACCAATGTATAGTTACTTAGAAATTGATAGAATAAGCAATATTTTTTATTGAAAACCAAATACAATAACAAACCTAGAAACAGGTTTTTTTATTAGTATCGAATTAACTTTAGAAGGCCCATCTCTCGCCCACCTTTAATTACAAATTTGTAAATAATAAAGACGCAATATTTCTGTATAAACAGTCTGATAAAAGTGTAAACTAATTCTCGAAAGTGGGTTATTTATTGTCCAACACAATAAAAAAGGATATTATTATTTTAAATAACCTATGAGATTCAACCCTTTGTAGACAGTAAGGTATTTTTTTTGTCAATAATACGAATTTAAAATAGGTCTTTATTACCTAATTACTACAATATAAAAAAACGAATTGGCAATTTTATATCATAAAATAAATCCTTAACAGTAAGTAAATTGTTTCAACTATATATGACAAGTTAAATATCCCTACAAACATTATAAGAAACAAAAACGTTCAGATTTTCCCTGTTTTTTTCATTTTTCCCTCCCAAAATACCATAAAATCAAGGCATTATTCCTGGATATTTTTGTTAATAGGACGGTTTTGGTTGATCAGTGTAGTGAAATGTGCTTAGAAAATGTTAAGATTTGATAATCAGATGAGAAATTTTTACGTTCACACTCCCTTTAAAGGAAGATTGCAAGAAATACACTTCTCTAAATCTGAATTACTATCACAAGTAAACCAGATAGTGCTAAATTGAAAGTTTTAATAGATAAAAGCATTTTAAAATGTTATTTTGAAATTTTAGCACTCATAATAGATATTTCAATTTTGAATTACATCTGATAGAAGCAAAATTATAAGCTTATTTTGGGCATAAAGTTAGGGTGCCAGTAATCACATAAAAATGGTCAAAATCTCTGAAAAAAATACAGTTAACCTTCTGTGAACAATGAAAGTACTGTAATGTATGAATTCTAGATTTCAAGATCAGAAGGCTGAATATGCTCAAAAACCAATTACAGCTGAGCATTTGTAGGTACTTTGTTTCCGCTAGTATTATTCCCTTTCAAACAGAATTTCAACCAAATTTTTATAAGAGATTTGACTAAGAAAAGCAATATTTAATTCTAAAAATGTAATCAACTACTAACACTCTAATGTTGTGCCCAAAATAAGCCTAAATTTTGCTTCCAGCTGAGGTAATTTATTATTGAAACTTCTATCATAGGTTTTGGAAAACTTTCAGAATTTTTATCTACCACAGATGTAATTTTAAAATGCCTACCACTTTTAAAATTAATGCTGAAGGCTTCAAATTTTGGGCATTGGGTCGATTGAGGCAATCTTTCAGCAGGTAGAGTTTAGCTGATGATTAGTATAGCTCAGGGTGGCTGCTAGAATGTGGCTGAGAATGGTTGGAGTAGCTGTTATCTATTAAAAGTCATTGATGCAGCTTTCTCAAATCTGCACTTTTTTCAGTTGGAGTGCATAAATGATTTAGTTGCAGCTTAAGCTCCAGCTTCAGTAAAGCTTATGGTAGGCTGTAGGCAGCTATGGCTTAGCAAGAGGATTAATGTATGGTTCAATCAAAATTTGTTGGCAGCTGATGCTTGGGCTTTTTGGGTAGCTTTGAAAATATGTGTTAAGCTGTTGATTTCAAGGTAGAAATTTAAAGTAAATATTAGGATACCTGAAATTGGTATAAACAGGAAGACCAAAATTATAAGTTGTAAAATCATTGTATTTGTCTGAAAAATAATTCAAGTTTAGGTGAAGAGCAAAATTATTTTTC
Organism: Acartia tonsa; assembly: GCF_053477335.1. Taxonomy (NCBI): domain Eukaryota; kingdom Metazoa; phylum Arthropoda; class Copepoda; order Calanoida; family Acartiidae; genus Acartia; species Acartia tonsa. The sequence continues at coordinate 49,329,252 of NC_137270.1, read as the reverse complement.
CTGAGACTTACAATAAATCATTGTATTGAGTAATTGTATAATATAATTCTAGGTTCCACCAATCCTGGTGGCCAGAACTGCGATCCAAATTCCAGGGTTATTTTCAAAAGTGCCAAAGAATACTCTTTCTTCAAAAAAAAAGATAATAATCTGCTTATCTTTAATAGCAGCTTTGAAAATCCTATTTCCCTAATAGCTTTGCAGAATCAGATTGACTGACCAACTGGCTGACAAATGGAATTATTGACTGTAAGAAAATGTAAATTACAGGTTTAATAATATCAAATCTAGGTTTATGGCAAATTATTAGCATCATAAAATTAGTCTATGATTAGGGTCAGTCCGTCTGTAATATAAAGATATTTTTGTTGATTTAGACTTGTCAGAATTTTCCTATCAATTCTAAACTTTACATTCCTATAAAAAATAGGTACAATTTAAGAAGCATGTCAACTCCAAAAATCCATTAAAAAAAATGTTGATTTTTAATCTTTTTAGCAACAATTTCTTATGTGTTAAAATTATGCAGTTTATCTATGTTTTTGAATAAGTATTAGTGGGAGAGGTGTCCCTGCAAGTTGGTCCACCTGCACAGTGTATCAAGGAGCTGGAAGGCTATGCTGTAAACGTTCAACGACAACAGACAGACTGCCAGGGAGATATCAGACAGAACACACCTCCTGGTCCCCCAGGTTGGGGGTTGGTCGTTGGGCTAACTACCCAACACTTTAAAAACACCACAAGTTTACGGAACTGTAACAAGAGCTAATGATAACCAAGCGGGTACACAGGCTGGCTCTATTGGTCCCCATGGTCATCATGGTGACAATATGACCGTGCCTAATGAAAGCCTCTGGGAGGAAGTTAGGTGCGAGAGGAGGAGTCTTCTAGGTCCCAAACAAAATTTACAAATTGGAACATGGAACGTTAGAACCATGTGTGACTGCTCAAAGTCAAACCAAATTCTACGAGAAATGAAAGTTTACAAACTTGATATACTATGTCTCAGTGAATGTAGACTAAAAGATAGTGGTAAAATGCTGCTAGAAGATGGAACTACACTACTTTTCTCTGGAAATGCAGATCAATGCATTAGAGGTGTAGGAATTGCAATTAGAAAGCAATTTTCAAAATGCCTTCTAGAATGGAAACCCATCAATGACCGGCTAATCAAAGCCAGGTTTAATTCCAAATATGCCAAAACCACTATAATTCAATGTTATGCTCCAACCAACCAAGCAACAGATGATGATAAAGACAATTTCTATGAAATTCTCCAAAGAGAAATTGATCTTGTTCCAAGTCATGATGTCCTTATTGTACTTGGTGATATGAATGCCAAGGTTGGAAGCAATAATAGTGGAAGGGAGCAAGTGATGGGTAAACATGGTCTTGGAGTCATAAATGACAATGGAGAAAGGTTTTGTGAACTGTGCACTAATAATAATCTTGTTATTGGTGGTACAATTTTCCCTCACAAAAGGATTCACAAAGAAACCTGGACATCTCCAGATGGAATTACCAAAAACCAGATTGACCATTTTACCATCAACAAAAAATGGAGAAACTCTCTTCAAGATGTACGTGTCTACAGAGGTGCTGATGTCCACAGTGGCCACTACCTCCTTGTAGGTACTCTCAAACTTAAATTGAGAAAGTCGGAAAATCCTGCTAATCCAACAAGGAGAAAGTACGATACAAATAAACTAAAGAATAATGACATTAAACAGCAATTCAAATTAGAGCTGAGAAACCGCTTTCAAATTCTTGAGAATGAAGAAGAATCTCAAACAGAAGAAGATAATTCTGTTGAAGGAAAGTGGAACAATTTCAAATTAGCTTTTCAAAAAACATCTGAAAATGTTCTTGGTTTCAAAAAGAACAAATCTAAGCCATGGATTTCCAATGAGACATGGTCAAAGATTGATGAAAGAAAGAAAATTAAAACTAAGATGTTGGGAACAAATTCACCTGAGACAAAAGAAGAACTAAAAGCAGAATATAGTGAACAGGATAGAAAAGTCAAAAGGAGTGCCAGAAAAGATAAGCGTGATTACATTGAAGATCTTGCTGGTAAGGCAGAAACAGCTGCCATTCATGGTGATTCAAGAGAACTTTATAGAATTACCAAGCTCCTAGCTGGAAAGAAACCAGCATCTTCTAATACACTTAAAAATAAACAAGGTCAAATACTCACCACAGAACGTGAAAAAGCTGATAGATGGGTAGAGCATTTCAAAGAAGTTCTGAATAGACCTGAACCACTAACCATAGCTGATCCTGAAAGTGCAGACAATGACTTAGATATAAATGTTGATGCTCCAACAGATGCAGAAGTCAGAAGAGCTATTGAATCTTTAAAATCTAATAAATCACCAGGAATCGATCTTATTCAAGCTGAAATTTTAAAAGCAGACTTGGATACTTCCATCAAATACTTATCTGATCTATTTCGCGCTATTTGGATGGAAGAAACTATACCTGAAGATTGGTGCAAAGGTGTTATAACAAAGCTTCCTAAAAAAGGTGATTTAAGCAATTGTGACAACTGGAGAGGTATAACTCTTTTGTCCATTGCAAGCAAAGTTTTCTGTAAAATACTTTTATTTCGAATTGAAGATGAAATTGACTTATTACTAAGAGAAGAACAAGCTGGATTTAGAAAGTCAAGAGGTTGTATTGACCAAATTTTTGCTCTAAGAGATATTATAGAACAAGCTTCAGAATGGCAAAAACCTTTATTCATCAATTTTGTAGATTTCAAAAAGGCTTTTGACTCTATATGTAGAGTAGCCATTTGGAGAATTCTCAGAAACTATGGAATTCCTGCAAAAATTGTAAATTTGATAAAATTGTTCTACAACAAATTGGAGTGTTGTGTGGATCTCAATACACAATTATCTGATTGGTTTGAGGTGCAAACAGGAGTTCGACAAGGGTGTATTGTCTCACCCATACTCTTTCTTATTGTTATTGACTGGGTAATGAGACAAACCAATGAAGGAAGCAACGGTCTTAGATGGCATGCAGCAAATGTTGATGACCTTGATTTTGCTGATGATCTTGCAATTCTTGCAGATTGCATAACTAATTTACAAAACAAAACCAGCAGACTATCAAATTTTGCTGAACAGACAGGTTTGATTATTAATGCTGACAAAACTAAAGCCATGTACATATCAAATGACAATGCTGTAGCACCTATTATTGTTGACAATAATACAATTGAAGTAGTTGAAGAATTTACATACCTGGGTAGTATTATAAACCCAAAGGAGGGCGCAGCAGCAGATATTAAATCAAGAATTAATAAAGCAAGTGCAACTTTTGCTATCTTAAAACCAGTTTGGAAATCCAATAAATACAGCGAGAGAACCAAAATTAGAATATACAATAGTAATGTTAACCCATTAGTGCCGAACTTCCCCCCTGTCGTCAGAATCACTTGAAATTTTAAACACAGCCTCCTTAAGGGATTGTAAGACATTTGTATTTTTAGATTTTTTGATTTGTGGCATACCAAAGAAGTTTTTTTTTTGCGTCGTTTCCGACGCATTCGGACTAATCATTTTTCCCATGCGTCTATTATGTACCATATCGGACTAATCATCTTAGGCTTTTACTGTATAATCTATTAGTTGCTTCGCCCCTAACCTCTAGGGTGGGTGGGGAATGTCAGAAAAATAGCATAAAACCATCCCGAGATATTTATAAAGCTTTCCTGAAGTAAAACCAATTCAGACCCGAAATTTCTATAATCTTTAGCTTCAGACAAAAACCTTACTACTTTATAGTATGGAACACTATACTAGCAGCGGCTTCGCCCCTAGAGGCATCCAGGGACCCTTGGGTTTGGGGGGAGTCAAACCCCCTCTTTCAATTACAGTTTTTAAAGAAAATTTTTAAAAAAATAATGAGAGGGGTTTATTATTTTCTAGGGGTGATTTCTCCTAGAGCAGTTGTGGTACTCTCCCCCAAAATAGTTATAAACCTTACCAGGTCCTATGAGAAGCTAAAATGTAAAGGAGAACCATATCGGTTCAGTGGTTAGTGAGATCCCTTAGTACACACAGACACATGTATGTAGAATGTATTTAGATCCTGTTACTTTATTAAAAGGATACATAACACAGATACTCTACAATCAGTGTCTGTCTGTACGTCCATTCGTCTGTATAAAACAATTCAGAATATAATTATTTGGTACTAGTGGCTACTTGGGATGGGGAGAGGTCATTGAATTCTACAACAATATTTTTTATTTTAGATTTAAAAAGAATTAATTTCATTAAGTTCATTCTATTTTTTCTTGTGTTGGGGGTCTTTTTTAAGTGGCAATTTCTCTTTGGAGGGTGGTGGTACTCTCCCCCAAAATATTTATAAACCTTACCAGGTTCTATGAGAAGCTACCATGTAAAGGAGAACCATATCGGTTCAGTGGTTAGTGAGATCCCTTGGTACACAACACACAGACACATGTAGAAAGTATATCCTGTTACTTTATTAAAAGGATACATAACACAGATACTCTACAATCAGTGTTGGTCTGTACGTCCATTCGTCTGTATGAAACAATTCAGAATATAATTATTTAGTACTAGTGGCTACTCCCCTAGAGGCCTTTAGGAGCACTTGAGATGGGGAGAGGTCATTGAATTCAACAACAATATTTTTTATTTAAAAAGAATTAATTTCATTAAGTTAATTCAATTTTTTCATGTGTTGGGGGGTCTTTTTCAAGGGGCGATTTCTCTTTGGAGGGTGGAGGTAACCTCCCCAAAAATAGTTGTAAACCTTCCTAGGACCTATGAGAAGCTACAAAGTAAAAAAAGAAGCATATCAGTTAAGCAGATACACAGAGAGATACCCTTTCACTTTATTACAATGTTTAGCAAAAAAATATGATTTTGTCGACAATTATATTGAACAACCCAATACATGACAACCCCTCAATCCCCCCCCCCCCCCCAGCCCCTGTTAATCCTTTAAGTTTTATAATAACTTTTTCTTATTTGTTGTCTTACCAACTGTGGGGAATTGTATTTGTATTTTGATTGGTTGGTTTATTAAGTGTCCAAATGTTTCAACCACTAAATGTAATCTACAGAAAGATTTTATGGTATAATATCCCTGAGTAAGTACATCAATTTATCGGCCATTGCCTTACTATTTTAGATCCCTAACCAATACATTCCTTAGTTGTAGCGTAGTTGTTAATTATTTGGATGCAATTATATATATACAGACGGACGGATGTACAGACAGACCATAATTGTAGAGTATTTGCGCTATTTTTATGAATATATTAACAGCTAGGCTGCAATAAAAATTACGGAAGTATAAACATATTTACAGTCTTTAATTGGCTGTAATTGTGGATATATAGACAGACATACATACATTCCCTAGTTGTAAGGTAGCTATTATTTATTTGGATGCAATTATGGAAATACAGACAGGTGGACATACAGACAGACCCTAGTTGTAGATTATCTGCGCTACTACTTTTATATCCTTTAAATAAAGTAACATGTTATTGTATGTCTTTGTGTGTGTACCAAAGGACCTTGCTAACCACTGAACCTATATGGTGCTCCGTTACATGGTAGCTTCTACTAGGTCCTGGTAAGGTTTATAACTATTTTGAAGGAGGGTACCACCACCATCCCTTAAGAGAAATCATCCCTAGAAAATAAAAAAATAAAAAAAATAAAAAAAAACTTTTACTTTAAAAAATTGTAATTGAAAGAGGGGATTTGACTCCCCCTGCAATCTAAGGGGCCTTAGATGCCTCTAGGGGCGTAGCCGCTGCTTGTATTGTATTCCATACTATAAAGTAGTAAGGTTTTTTGGCTCAAGCCAAAGATTACAGAAATTGAAGGTCTGAATTGGTTTTACTTATCAGGGAAGCTTTATAAATACCTTGGGATGGTTTTAAGCTATTTTCCTGACATCCCCCACACGTCCTAGAGGTTAAGGGCGTGGCAACTAGTAGATTATAGGAGATTATACAGTAAAATCCTAAAATGATTAGTCCTATAAGGTCAAAAAGGACGCAATGGCTAAAATGATTAGTCCGAATGCGTCGAATACGACGCACAACAATTTATCAAAAAAAAGTATGTAAACTAACTAAAATCAAAGAAAACTTAGCAGAAACTAAAAATTTATAACAAATGCTATAATTAATTATAAATAAGTATGTTTTAATTCTTTAAAAGAAAAAAGTTAGGCCTGGTGTGGAAATTTTTTCCTATTTTTTCCACTTCTGCCATGAAAATATGATTTCATCTGGTCATCGAATGAAGTGAGAGGCCAAGCAATGTAGAGGACAAAACTTGAAGCTCTATTCAGTTATTTACAAACATTTAAAAAGGACAGCATAAAAAAATAGAGTGATAGTATAGGTTTGAATTTGTGCGTCGTTTAAGACCCTATTGTCATTAATGGGTTAAATCAATACTAATGTATGGTTCTGAATGTTGGAGAGAAAATGTACAAAATTTCAAGAAACTAGATGCATTTCATAATACATGTCTACGAAGAATATGTAGAATATATTGGCCTGAGAGAATATCTAATAAAAATTTACACAAAAGAACAAATAGTGAAGCAATGTCATTACAAATAAAGAAAAAACGTCTTTCTTGGCTTGGACATGTATTACGCATGAGCAATAGAAGGCTTACTAAACAAACCTTTAAATGGGTACCAGAAGGACAGAGGAAAAGGGGAAAGCCAAAAGGAACGTGGTTAAGGACTATAGAAGCTGATCTTCAAAAAGCTAACCTAACCTTGGATGAAGTAGAGACAGAGGCACAGAATAGAAATGGATGGAGAGCCCTTGTTGCAGCCTTATGTTCCCAGGTGGAATGAAGAGCTGGTACAGGTACAGGTACATTACTATTAAATGAAGGTATAAGATTATAAACAAAACATCTGTATAATCAAATCCTAAAGACAGAAGTCTGTCCTTAAACAATGTCCTGTTTTTTGCAAAAAAATTACTTACAATTTTGTTAGATATTTTATTCTGCTTATTCAGTTCTGACACTCTACAAGTGTTTTGGTTTGACTTTGTTACCAATCCAGAGTTTGCTTTTATGAATTGTGACATATGCACCACCAAAATAGTCATTATCAAAAACCCATGAAAAATTTTAAATGATCTTTTTTTTTGGTGGGGGTTGGGGTTTATTTTTTCTAGGGGTGATTTTTCTTGGGAGGATAATTGTACCCTCCCACACAAAATAGTTATAAACCATCCTTGAACATATAAGAAGCTTCATTGTAAAGGAGAACCATATTAGTTCAACGGTTAGCGAGATCTTTTGGTACAGAAAGACAGACAAACATCCTGGTACTTTACAATAAAGCTGATATATTTATATATGAAATCAAGTTATGGTAACTTTTTCCTGCGAGCTAGCTATGAGAACCAATTTTTTAGTATGATGTACACAAATCTTATGTTTTCATAAAGTACACAATAACCTTGCATTTGGTAATATTTTCTCTTCAGTTATAGATAGATAGTAGAATTTAATTAATACTAGTTTTTTAGAAGCAAATCTTTTCTAAAGTTAGCATAAAAATATAAAGCATAACATAATTATTTTTAGTGGGGAAGCTACTCTATAATTCACTGTGTCACTCAGTCTGTTTGTAATGCCAGTGGTAAATGAGATTTACTCAGCTGTTATCAAAGCTAGACCTTTAGGGTTTTTAGGGTCAACAGTCTTATCATTTGAGTTTGTAACATCTATAGAAGTCCGACTGCTTTAAAACAGCTTTTTAGTTGCTTTAACTTTTACTTATTTTCACATATCTATAGTGTTTATGGTCCGATTTTCAAAAAAAATGTGTGCAAGAGATTCAAAATTAAGTTTCCTGTATTTCTATATTTTTTATTTTCTCTCCTGCCATAGAAGATAGATTGCCGATTATTTTTGTGAAGGTTTAATTTTCTTAAGAGAATCCTGTATATGACTTACTTTTTTTTCTGCTAGTTAATGGGTTTTGTAAGAATATCTATAAAGATATTTTTTGTGAAGGTTTTGTGATTTTTGTAATTTTTTATGCCCTTCTTTTTCTTTCTTCCTTTTTTGAATGACCATTGAAAACCATGTTTGATTCACTTTGTCTGTTTGTCAATTTTTTTTTCGCTTCTTATGGATGATGTCATCCTTGTTAATATTAAAACAATTTCCTACACAAATTTTTATAATTTTCATAGCTTTAAGTCACTAAAAGAATTAGACTTTCTCTACAAAATCACGTTACAAACTAAACTAACCAACTATATATCTTAGATGGGTGCCTTTACCATCCCTAAGTCTAAAAAATCACAAAATTACAATAAAGTCTAAACAGCTTTGAATAAAAACTCAACTGTGTTTATGTGTAGCTTAAATTTTCTGTAACCCGTGACAAAAATTTTTATGTAAATTACAAAACAAATTTTGGAGTGAACTTTTTCAGGGAGTAAGGGCACAGTGCGATCTTTTGCCAAAAAACGGGACATTTAGAGTAGACAAAAGTAAACTTCAATAAATAAGCTTGTATTTGAAGAAATGATGTAATTTCTTTTGCTTTAACTCGGAAATAACTTAAATTTTGCCACAGTTAACTTCTAATGTGCATTTGGTAAGTACGTCTTGCTGTTTTGGAGGAGCGAAGCTACCCTATTTTTAAAAAATCTATAAAACTTCATAACTTTAGTTAGGATAGGAATATTTTAACAAAATCAACGTCTATGTAAATATTTCTTCAATGCAAACAATGTTTGTGAACAAGAATACAGCGTCAGGTGCACCCATTTCGAGTCCCGGCATTTTTAGGTAGGTCCAGTATAAGTAAAAAAGGACACTTATAAGGCATGTTTTTAAATATTTTTTACAGATATAAACAACAATAACATAATTTTCAAAACACTTTTGATTTTGTGTTAATACCTTTATTCTATGTTCTAAGTCTAGCTATCTTCATTTAAAGTTTGTATAAGAATATAAGCATAATTACTTAAATTATATTCTCTCTCAAACGTATATTTCTCTCTCTCTCTCTCTGATGCATATAAAATGTTTTTGCAATATTATAATTAATCCCCAAATTTGAATTTCTGCTGGACCAAAACCAGTTAGAACTACAAATTTTTTTAGAACACATGAAATTTAGCAAATTTAATTGCTAAAATAAAAGTATATTTAAGTCATCTTTATTTAACGACTCCTCTATCCCTTAAATGTCCATTAAAACCGCGAGAACGGCAAAAATCGTTAAAAATCACGCCAACGGCAGCAAATAACGGCGAAACGGTTCGCCAAAGGCAAATGATGCATAAGTCAAGAAAGATCCGCCTTAAAAAGTTTAAAAATATTGCAGAGATGACTTTGGGCTCTAAAATGACTCCTTCCTCCTCTAACGAAGGAAAATTTGAAATTAACCAGAACGAAAATGTTCAAACCATGCAATGTAAAATGCTCAATTACTCAAAAACGGCCGGGAGGCCCCAGGTTGTGAAAACTGTTTTATACACAATACATGTTTCATATTAATATTATTATTGGAAAACCCGGGGCCTCCAGGCCGTTTTTGGGTAATATGGAGAAAACTGATTTTTTTGGGGTTAAAAATCTTAATATTTTTGGTGAAATTTTCTCACAAAATGTCATTTTACACCACCAAAAAAATATTTTTTTAAAATTTTTCTTTAATTATACATTGGTACAGGTATCTGAAAAGTACCTAAATCAAAAATTATTTGCATAAGCTGAACATAAATGTATTTTTTGTTGCTTTGAAAAAATTGTGTAAGAAAATCTGGAAAATCATCAAAACTGAAAAGAAATTTTTCACTACCCTTTTTAAAAATAGCATAAATCCGCCAAAAATTAATATTTTTTCAAAAATTTCTTTTCTAGCTGTCTACTTACAGCCGTTATTAGGTCCTAGGATAGATAAAAAACGATTTAAAATTTTTAGGATGTCCCGATTTTTTTCAAAAGATCGCACTGTGGATCAAATATTCAATTTTTAGGAGTCTCAGACTTTGGGTACTGGCTTAAAGGGAATGTGCAAGAATTTAGCAGTTTCTGGCTGACTTTGGGTACCTGCGCAACCAATGCCGCAACTCGTGTGTTAGTTTTGAATATCTAGCAGAAAAGTATCAATAAACTTAATTTGTTATGATGTGGCTGGTTTTAACAATTTTTTTCTCTCCAGAAAATATCATTTCATAGATAAAAACTTTATTGTGATATTTGTTTAATAACCATTCTAAGAACCAAGCTTTTTTTACTGAATTGCAGATCTTACTTAACAGACACAACTAGCTAAACAAAAGCAACAAGGTCAGTAGAATTTGAATTTCCAAATGTGTACACAGATTCCTCAGTGTTTTCTTATACTTTTCAATATTTAATTTAATGTTCACATCTTTCAACCACTAATTATAATCTACAGTAGAGATATTTTGGGAATATATTATACACCAATTTATCGCCCATTGTCTTATCACTTTAGATCCCTACATATTTCATTGGATAAAATTTTAAATTGCAAAGAAATGATAACCAATGTTCTTTATTCTTGGTTTGATTGTATGGTATGAAAGCTGCACCTATATCAGGGAGGGAGGGGACATTGCACTGTTAATTACACTAGTCCCCAAAGTTTTATAGTAACGTTTTCTTAGGTGAGTGTTCAAACATTTCAAACACTAAATTTTATCTGTTGAAGAGATAATTTTGTGTGGCATCAATGGGGATGCATATCAATTTATCGACCATTGTCTTATCCCTTTAGATCCCTGGCCTATCTTCTTTGTGTGCAAGACTCGTCTGTGCTTATAGTTTTCAAGACATTTTCCAGTATGGCTTAAAAAATAGTACCGGTTCTTAACCATACGAAAATTTTTTATCAAGCATCATAATACATCCAGTTTTCTATGAATATAAAAATGTGATGAACTGAATTTAGTTTCCGCAATCAGGGACACATGGATGGTCAATCTGAAAAATTAATTATTCTGCAGATTAAAATTAGTGGTTGAAACGTTTGAACACTCAACTAAATAAAACAACCAATAGTCCCCAAAGTTGCTAATCCAACTAATAAGAAAACATTAATGTAAAACTTTGGGGACTAGTGTAATAAGCAGCCCATTGTCCCGTCTCTCTCTAAAAATAAACTAACATTGTAAAAAACAGTGAAGTATTATGCATAAAAAAAAAACTAAATTATTATAGAATTTATGGTATTCATATTCAATACAGCAACATTTATGCTTTTATGAATATCAAAACTTATAATGTATGTAACAAAAAAAAATATTATTCCATTTGCCTATCCCTAAAGTCAAGATTCATTTTAAAATGCGCATCAAAATAGAATTACATAAGATACATGATTATGATTTTTTACAAGTGAAGCTCTTTTTTAATAAGGGAAGGTCCGTCCGTCCGTACAGGTTAGCCATTTAGGCATGTCCTATCGATTTCAAACTTGGCATGGTGATTCCTGTAATAGTTGGGTATAATTAAGAAAGTGAAGCAACTCTAGAATTGTTACCAGTAATTTTTGGTGGATTAGGACCAGTTCTCAGCCATACTGAAAAATTATGTCTAGCATCGTATTATATTTAGTTTTCTATTAATAGTTATTTCTTGTATCGTATTTTAAACAGTTTTCTGGGAACAAAAAAAACTGGATTTAATCTTATGATTGTACATTTTTTCTAGTTTATATCAGAGATCTAAAGGGATAAGACAATGGCCTGTAAATTGTTGTACATCCCCAATGATGATACACAAAATAACCCCTTCTGTAGATTAGAACTAGTGGTTGAAATGTTTAAACACTCAACTTTATGATTAACTAAAGAGTAAAGTCCCTAAAGTTGTTAAGCCAACAAATAAGAAAACGTTATTTTAATACTTTTGGGACTAGTGTAATAAACTGTCCGATGTATCCCCTCGCCCTGAGTTTAAATACAACAATATAACAATGGATATATTATTACATGGATGTTGCACCAGATTTTCATGTACTCTGATATAGTGATGCTCAATACTACCCTATTCTCATAAAGAGCTTCACGAACAGACCAATAAATGAGGTCTATATTAGCAAGCCAAATTGTTGACAAGTTTTCCCCTGTAGTATATCCATGTATATCCCATATCTATACATATATCCATAACATAACTAACCAGACAGGTTTTTATTTTTATTGCCTAACATTTTCATTTTAGCTTCATTCTAACCTCCATTATCAACTGTCAGGGATCTGAAGGGATAAGACAATGGCTGATAAATTAATGTACATCCCCAATGATAATAAATAACATTATATCTTCTGTTTAGAATTAGTGGTTGAAACGTTTGAACACCCAACTATAAGTTCTAACCAATCAAAATTTACTTAAGTCCCCAAAGCAACGAATAAGAAAACCTTATTATAAAAATTTGGGGACTATCATTTACCAGTAGATACTTTAATTATTACTATCGGCTACGCCCCTAGAGGCCTCTAGGTGCCCTTGAGGAGGGAGGATTTAAATCTCAATTTTTTTATTTTAGATTTTACGAACTTAAAAAAATCGGAGGAATGGTTTGTAGGGGCGATTTCTCTTGGGAGAATGGTGGTACCCTCCCTCAAAATAGTAATGAACCTTCCTGGGACCTATGAGAAGTTACTCGAAGTTATGTTTAGGAAAACCTAAAAAAGAAAACAGCCCGAGATACATGCAATCATTTCCTTGAATGAAGTTAATAATACATTTCATAATACAAACTAAAATGATGTCTGTCCATCTGTCCCTTAAGATCTCGGTAACCACTGAACCAATCGGATTCTAATCTTCAGGGAATATACCTACTGGTCCTGTGGTGGTTTAAGGCTATTTTCTTGGGGGGTGTGACACCCTCAACCCCTCCCCCTCAAAAAAACAAAAAACCCCACCGCCATTTTTTAAAATTATTTAAAATAGTGGTGGAATGGGGGATCCAGGTAATAACAGACGTAATTAAACCTCTTGGAGCAAAGCCTCTAGAGGCAGAGCCGATAGTATCCTATAAAGCGCAGCCACCCCCCCCCCACTCTATTTTTGAATTAGATAGAAAAAGGATGAAATTTTTTGTATGTCTAACTAATGCAGTGGGTCGTAACCCTTCAGGTTTTACTTTAATTTAGGAGGGTGGAAAGGGGGGGGGGGAGGAGGGTATTTGACTTGGAACTTTGACAGATAATGCAATTAGAACAATAAATGAGTTGGGGGAGGTATAATTTCTGCTTAACTTTGATTGTAACAGAAATTACACAAACCTCTAAACTAAAATCAAAAGCATTTCTGCAAATAAGGGCTTTACTTATGTCTTTTTCTTTTTCTTTATCTTAATTTCTTTAGACTTACAAATTAATGATCTTCTTATTATTTTTATTAATGAGAGAGTTATTATTTGTTTGTCCTTCTGATTTTAAAGTTTTTAACATGTACATTTTTTCTTTTCTTTGTAATTTTATTTTTTTGAAATTATTTCATTCTGGAAATTTCCTTTGAATAAATGATATAGTTTTTATTAATGTTTTGTTTTTTCTCCTCAATATTATTAGAGGCTTCGCTATATAGGCCTTTAGGAACACTTACAAATACAAAAGCGTATAGGGAGGTCAGTGGAGATTAACCCCCTGCCCTTTAATAGATCATTTTTTGATTATATTGGTACTCTCCCCATAAATAGTTAAAAACCATTCTTGGATCTAGAAGAAGCTTCAATGCAAACAAACAAACACATCACCCTATCACTTTTATAAAAATATCAACACAACCTCCCTCCTTCAGTCACACAACAAATAGCCTAGAACCTGATAATGACCATATCCCATAATTCCCTAAACAGCATGGAGGTATAAATCCGGCAGTTTACAAGACTCTACTGGACATACACTTTCAAAGTTGAATTATTATTTTCATGTCAAAATCTCTGTGACTTTTACGTTTTTTGAAAATATGTAATGTACAAAAACAGACTCTCAATTTACATGTCATCTTTTTAGTGTGAAAAAGGCCCCCATAATTACTATAAATATTTAGTTATTGATACATAATTATCCAATGGATAAGCCAGGTTATGCAAAAACAACAAAAAATAAATGCTACATGTCTAAAACTTGAACTTTAATGTGACCACGTTAACAAAAGGGAATATTTTCTATAATTAGGGTCAGTGTGTTCATCCATTTCAAACATGTTGATTTTAAACTTTTTTAACAAATATTATGAGAAAAGCATCTCTATAATCATGTCCTAATAATGTAAGAATGTCCTTAATCAGCATGTATCTAAGCAGGTTTTAAATAAATTTACTTACAATTTTGCCTTGATTTTTATACAATATTCTGATATTGAGTTCTGACACTTTACAAGTGTTATTGACAGCTTCGCTTTTATGGATGTTGTCATTCTTGTTTTTGATAAATAATATTAATTAATTATAAAACGTAGTCAGAAAGCCCAGAGCCAGTGTTTATCTAAATAACAAAAAAGCATTGCTAGATGTCTAAAACATGTCTCTTTGAAAATTTATGCATATAGAATTGTCATATCGATTTCATACTTTGCATGGTTATTTCTGTAGTAGTTAGGTAGGATTTAGAAAGCATACCAAGTCTATAATCGTCACCAGAATGTCCATACCTCCGTTTTAAACATGTTGATTTTTACCTTTCTTAATATTAAATTTCTTTGTGATATCTGAACATGACAGAAGTATGCAGTTACAAATGCTTTCTTATAGTTTGTATGTCATCATTTGTATGGTTCTAGTTTTTATTTTTAACTTGTAAACAGTTTTGTCATCAAGTTTTAGAAAAATATTGTAGTTTGTTTTATAAAGGAGTAAAATGTCTATGTGAAAATGTGAAGTATCTAGAAACATGGATGACATCATCCATAAAAGCGAAGTTAGTATAGAAGTCTAATAGCTGGGATAATGATGTCACATAAAAAAATCGTTAACATGTTTTAAGTGGACGTACAGACTTTCTGGTGTCAATATGAGTTGCTAAGCTTGTTTAATTGCACCTAACTGTTAAAGGAATCATCATGCAAAGTTTGAAATCAATAGGACATTTCTAACATGACTGAATTATAGAAAAAATATCATTTCTGGAAGGAAGGATGGAACAACCATAATCATAGAAAAGCTCTACTTTTAAAAAACGTGCCAAGTTTTACAATTATCAGATAACACATTTTGAAATTGTCCTTTACATAGTGATGTGTTTTTACAACAATGGGATAGTTGCATGAAGTGCATTTCAGAAAACTGATTTCAAGCATAAGATACAAGTATATAATTTTATATTACAATAAATGATAAACAATGAGACATCAATAAATTAATCGTCATGCTGTTTTTGTGAAAATAAGTCAGCTTCCTTTTCCCTGTGTTTTATCTTCAGTGGTGGTGTAGGACATATGCTTTTATGGAGAAGCTTTATTCTTTTAATAGTTGTCTACTATTAAAATAATTTAGATGTTGTTTCATTTAACTTTAGATATTTTTAACAAGGACAATAATATCTATAAGTTTGGCAGCTTTGATGGAAAAGAACAAAGATAGGTAAATAAACTAAAAATCAATAGGGCTGATTCACCAAAACTTATATGCTAAAACTTTTTTTACATCAACACATAAAGTAAATTAGAGAATAGCTTTGATATCATAATAAAAATATATTTTTATATGCAAAATCATTTTATTAAGCAAAATCATGTTACAAATTTTAATAAGCAAAATCACTTTATTAGAGCAAAATCTTTTTAAAAGCAAAATCATATTAAAATTTGATAAGAAAAAATCAGATTACAAGCTTAAAAAGCAAAATGATTTTATTAGAGCAAAATCTTTTTAAAAGTTTAAAAGCATAATCATGTTAAAAGTTTAAAAGCAAAATCAAAAATTTAATAAGCAAAATCATTTTATTAGAGCAAAATAATTTTATTGAAGCAAAAACATTTAAGCAAAATTATATAAAAATTTAAAAAGCAAAATCATGATACTAGTTTAATAAGCAAAATCATGTTAGAAATTCTAAAAGCATAATCATTTTATTAGGCTAAAATCATTTTTTTAAAAACTAAATTATGTCAAAAGTTTAAAAGCAAAATCATTTTACTAAAGCAAAATCTTTTTAAAAGTTTAAAAGCATAATCATGTTAAAAGTCTAAAAGCAAAATCATATAAAGTTCAATAAACAAAATCATGTTACAAATTTAAAAAGCAAAATCATTTCATTAAAGCAAAATAATTTTATTGAAGCAAAATCATGTTAAAAGTTTAAAAGCAAATTCTATAAAAATTTAAAAAGCAAAATCATGTTACAAATTTAAAATGCAATATGAATATATTAAAGCAAAATAATTTTATTAAAGCAAAATCATGTTTCATGGTTAAAAAGCAAAATCATTTTATTACTTCAAAATCATGTTACAAGTTTTAAAAGCAAATCATTTTAAAATTTAAAAAAAAGTTATGATTTAACAAGCAAAATCTTTCATTTAAGCAATTTTAAAAGCAATTTAATTTTTAAAATTCAAAATAATGAAATTATGAGAATCAGGTTAAAATTAAGTTTGTATTTTTTGTTCATATAATAGATGTCCATTAAGCAGTAAAGCAGTGGTCTCAATCAGATCTAGAATAAGAAGGGAATCATAAATGAGAGAATATTCAGGGATCTAAAGGGATAAGACAATGGCTGACAAATTGAAGTAAATCCTCAATGGTAAAACACAGAATTACCTCTTCTGTAGATTATAATGATTGGTTGAAACGTTTGGACACTAAACTTAATGAAACAATCAAATTACATAAAAGTCCCTAAAGTTGTTCAGCCAGCAAATAAGAAAACAATATCATAAAACTTTGGGAACTAGTGGAATAAACAACCCCTATATTGAGAAAAAAGAGAGATAGAAAGATAGATATATAGAAATAGAAATAATAGAAATAAATTACCCCCCCCCAAAAAAAATATTTAAATTTTTTAACTAAAGTAAAAAATGAGGGGAGGGGGAGAAACCCCCTCAAAAATTTTTCCCACAAAAATTTAAAAATAAAAATTTTCTTATAAAATCTAAAAAAATATATTTGGTTATTAAAATTCGGTTAAAATAAAGAGGCCTCTAGGGGCATAGTCACTAGTATATAATATTTTATTACAATAAATAGAAATTAATAAGGCATCATCAAAGTTTCCATACTGCTTTTGTGAAAACGGGACGGCCATATTAAAAAATATGATTTTTAAGTTTTGATGGTTTTAAAACTGTCAGTTAAAAAACTTAATTTATTTATTTAAATTTATTTTTGTACAACCATCTGTCTGAATAACTTAACATATGATAATCTCTTTACATGTTATGAATATTGTCATCTTTGATTATTTAGATTTAAAGCTGACCTGGTTTTGTTATCATAGAGGAATCATGTAGAGAAGTATAAGCTAGGACAGCCAAATATAAAAGTACCAATTTATTCAACATTAAATGCTAAAGTAATGTGGTGCATAAGTAACACATCTTCTCTGCAATAAATAAAGTTAATATTATGCTAGGCAAAAAATAATGTTTAAATGTAGGATTATATATTTTGATTTAGCCAGACTGACAGATTCACAGATTTTAATTGGTGATTTAAATTTACCTCATCATAATCTTCATCAAGTCCTCCTTATTCCATAACCTCATCCCCTTTCTTGCCTCCTAAAATATTAATATCAGCCTCTGTAAATAAAAATATTTTTTTTTAAGAGAGGGTGTTATATGCATGGTATATAACCAAAAGGATTAAATAATTAAAGTTCTTTCCTTTAGAGCTTGTACTTTTTTTTATCTAATTAAAAAATAACTGCCCCATGCCCCCCACACTTTTTCTATGAAGATTGTAAAAACCTCCTCCTTTATGCCTAAATATATCTTTGCTAGTATTAGTTATTGGACATAACCAGTAAATACCTTACTATTTGTTTCATTGATCCTAATATACATAGACATTAGTTACTTATTAATTTGAATAACTTACCTCTCTGTTTAAGATATTCTACAATTCGACCATGTTCCACTTCAATTGCATGATCCAGGGCAGTCTTACCTTAAATTAACATTACTCTAATATATTATATTCCAAGAGAATATGTAAAGAGAACTTTCAAGGCTAATGATACCTTTATTCCTGGGCTAGCATTAGAAAAAGAGTGTTTATTTAAACTTTTGTCATTTAAAATTGAGAATAACGTATCTAACTTTTATAATATCTGACTTAGAAAAAAAATTTCATAAAAAATATAAACTGACTTACCATTGATATCCTGAGCATTGATTTCTGCTCCAGTATCCACAAGAAATCTGACCATATAAAGGTGGCCAGACACTGATGCATGTATCAGACTTGTATACCCTAGATACATATAGATTAGATTACAGTGTTTATTTCAGGAATAGATTGTTAGATATATGGAGAGATATATAGGTTTTGATAATAATATCAAAAATCATCTATTATCTAGGTATAATTATAAATTATTGTTGCCTATAAAATAGGTTGGCCTAATAAGCATAAGAAACATAAGAAGAAATTAAAAACTGACTTACCATTGATATCCTGAGCATTGATTTCTGCTCCACTTTCCACAAGAGCTCTGACCACATAGAGGTGGCCCCAGCTTGTTGCAACCATCAGACTTGTCTCCCCTAGATTTATATAGATTAGGTTTAAAGTGATCAAGAATTTGCAAATAATGTTATATATATAGGTAGATAACTGACAATTGAAGATAAATCTTTAAAAATATTGCCTATAAAAATGACAAATATTTAATTAGATGAAAAAGAATTTTCAAATTTTCTAAACAGTACAATACCGCGCACATCATTTTTACGAAAATTAAATAATAAATGCATTAAATACAAACAATTGCAGTGATTTATAGATAATTGCATTCAAAATAGTTAAAACGTTCTGTGTTTTTAAAAAATGTCATTTAAAAGAAGCACACATGACAATCATTTTAATGATAAAAATGCAAAAAATAAAAAAAAGTAACAGATCAAAATTTCAAATATTTTTTACTGGCTCGGCTTTTTGTGTTACCTCTTTCTCTCTCTCTATCTATCTATCTCACTCTTTCTCTCTCTCTCTTTCTCTCTCTCTCTCTCTCTCTCTCTTTCTCTCTCTCTCTCTCTCTTTCTCTCTCTCTCTCTCTCTCTCTCTCTCTCTCTCTCTCTTCTCTATCTCTACCTCAAACTTTGCTATTTCTTCCTGAGTTAGTTGTTTATTAAATATTATTTAAAGTGTAAAAAGATTAAACCATGGTCAAATCTCTGAAAAAAGTCATTCTAATCTAAATTTATATTTTTCTAATTTCTATTTGATTCACTGCATCCCTAGTATTTAGGGATATTCAAAAGGATATAAAAGGGCAGAAAAATAACTTAAAACCAATGAACGACTTTTTATAACAAAAATAAAATAGCCTAAAACCTTTCCCAAAAACCATAAGAAGCTTCACTGTAAAAGTGAACCATATCGTTTAAGCGGTTAGCGAGATCCTTCTCTACAGATAAAACAAGCTTGCAACTATAAAATAGGATACTTTTAAATCTTTTCATTTAAAACTCTACCCTCTGTACGTAATTGTATGCAGGGAGGAAATGGACATTTGGCTGTTTATTACATTAGTTCCCAAAGTTAATGACATTTTGTTAGTTGGCTAAGTAACTTTGGGGACTTTCATAGAATTTTGATTGGTTGGTTCATTACTTTGAGTGTCCAAATATTTAAACCACTAAATATTGATTACAAAAGGGGTAATTTTGTGTATATTTTCATAGTTCGAAGACAAATATTAATAGAGGTTTATTACAAAATTATTTCCTAAATATTGATTTTTTGTTTTTATCTGCAAGCGAAGAAATGGCTTATGTTCTTATAGTTTTATTGTTGCTCAAATTTTAACGTTAACTTCATGTGGAATTGAACTTGGAATTTTAATATAATTTTTTTTAACTCACTGGAACTTTTAAGAAATTATTCTACAAAAATTACTTAAAAAATAAGGAAAGGTAAATACAGTCATATGTGAAGTTTCAAATATTATTTTGACTCTGTAAATGTTCAAGTTAGGGCAATAAACGGCTAATTTTCGTTTTATTTGGGGTCCGTGGGAAAAAGTCTGATAATATCGGGTGTAAGGGGTTTATTATTATATTTCCATATACGAGTATATACTGACCCTTGTCCGAGAGGTGTGAAATAGTTCAAAATATAGGGGATATAAAATATTAAAATTCTGTAATATCTCACTACCCTTCTGGACAGAATATAAAATATTTTTTAGCTAAATATCATGTGATTTGCATGATTAGGAATCACGGAACCTTGGCATATTTTCTAGAACTTTCTTGGCTTTTTTTGTAGCTTAACGTTAATTAAAAAATACCGAAATTATAAGAAGCAAAAAGCGGTGCATATTTTCTAATCATTAAAATTTACTTTACCTAACCTAACCTAATCTTCATAAGCTACTGTGAACGTACGATGAAGCCCGCAACTTCGTTTTTCTTTCCATGATCCTAATTTTCTACTAATACTCCATTTGCAAAATATGCGAATTTCCCAAAACTGCTTCTGATAAAAATTGTTTTAATACTTCTTTTTTATATAAAATAAATATGATTGATATTATTTTGTTTTATTATCTATAATATAATTGGCCAAAAAGCCTTCATAAAGTGTTATAAAGAGAATATAGTATCACTGAAGATTCATATATTCCAACTTTCAATATGTAACTTTGAAGCAATTTTGTTTGTTTTCTACATTACCGAATACTTTGTGAAATCAATTCGTCTCAAATGTAACTTTTCTTAAAAATAGGTTTCTAAAACTTGAAATATAATTTTTAACTTTTTTTACCAATGAATGATGAAAGTATAAATTTAAGAACAATTTGAAATATTTACCCTCTAACGGCTAATTTATTTACTATAATTTCATCGTATTAAATCCAAATTTAATCTTGTTTCTCCCCCCATACCATTACCAGGTTGGTTACGATATTATATATTTGTTTTTTATCCGTGGTTGAGGTTGAGGTTTTGATTTGAGCAAGGGGTCGAACTTGAAACCTTACTTTTAATAAAGCAGAGCTTTTCTATGATTAGAGTCGGTATGTCCGTCAATTACGGTTAGGTATGTCCTTTAAACAGTATTCTGTATTTAACAATTTTACAAAAAAAATGACGTATGATTTTGTCAAAAATAATACATTTATAAGTCCAAGCAAACGAATGAGAAAACGTGATTATAAAACGTTGGGTACCAGTATAATTTACACTTTACAGTCCATTCAATCCCTACTTGCCTTCCGGGTTTTTAAAAATGGACAAACAATGAAATAATATGAAATATATACATGGATATACTGAGAAAGAAAATTTGTAGTTAATTTAGCTTGCTAACACAGAACTCGTTTATTGTTCATTAGTTCATCTAGTAGAAGGGGAGTGGGTAGATTGGGGGGTGGGGGGTATGGTTATTTTAGCCAGCTATGAGTTTCACTTTATCAGAATACATGAAAATATGATGCAGCATCCAAGTAATAATATTTCCGTTGTAGTAGCGCCTCTAAAATGGAATGGACACACACACAAATAATCTATGATTCATAGTCATACCCATATCAACAAGGATCACAACATCCATAAAAGCGAAATGAAATGTAATTTAGAAGCCATATTGGAATAGATATTTATCCTATTTATTAACGAGTACTTTTAAGTCAAGTTTTTATTTTTATATAATTACTGACCCAACGGTTTGAAATAGATATTTATCGCATTGTGCCGTATATGTAATTTAGAAGCCATATTGGAATAAATATTTATCCTATTTATTAACGAGTACTTTTAAGTCAAGTTTTTATTTTTATATAATTACTGACCCAACGGTTTGAAATAGATATTTATCGCATTGTGCCGTATATGTAATTTAGAAGCCATATTGGAATAAATATTTATCCTATTCCTATCATATTATAGACAACTGACATTATTCTTTTATTTTAGTAATTATGGGAAAATTGAAACAAATTTAAAATGCACGGAAAAATGTCTATAAAGAAAAACTTAATTATGAAATAGCTTCGCTCCAAAAAAAATAAAATACTGAAGGCGAAGGGAAACAAATTCTATATTTAAGAAAGGTTGACCGGTCACCGATATATGAACTTGATTTATGACCCCCCCCCCCCCCCCCCAAGAATAACAACACAAGGTGACAAGACATATGGAAATTAGGAAATAATTGTCATCCTTGTTGATATAAGCAGAATATTAATGAAGAAGAATTGTCCTATCGATTTTAAACTTTCCATTATGATTTCTGTAGTAGTTAGGTACAATTCAGAAAGCTTAGCAACTCTATAACCATTACCAGAATGTCCGTGAGTCCATTTTAAACATTTTGATTTTTATCCGTGGCGAAGTAGCGAAGCTCTAAAATTATGAATAATAAATAGACCATTTGGAACAATGTATGGTTGTCTTTTGAAGCATTAAGCTAATAGAAAAACGTTAAAACTTAAACAATTGAATTTACAATTACATAATCCTAAATTTGCTATTATTATTTTGTTTTATTATCTTGATTAATAGCTTTACTAGGGTGATAACAGATATAGTTCAAGGAGCTAAAGGTATAAGACAATGAGCGATAAATTGATGTCTATCCCCAATGATGATACACAAAATTACCCCTTCTGTAGATTAGATTTAGCGGTTGAAACGTTTGGACACTCAATTTAATGAAACAACTAATCAAAATTCAATAAAACTCTAAAGTTGTTAAGCCAACGAATAAGAAAACGCTATTATAAAACTTTGGGAACTTGTGTTATTTTTTTGCTAAAATTATTAATCTTCCTTAATAACTATAACTTTCTATTATCACCTTCCGGCTTGTTATTTGGGATGTGTGGAGTGGAAAATTTTTAACAAGGATGACAATATCCATTAATGCAAAACATTAACATAAACGTATAAGTATATTTAGTATAATCAAAATTATAAGTAAGTATTCTGTCCGTCTGTAAAACACGGGCCAAAAGCCTTCATAGCCGACGCCAACATATATCTTTTATTTTAATTAATCCATTTACGGTTTACCCTTTTATACAAATTATAGAAAAGCTTCGCTTAGTTAGAAGGGGAACTTTTATCTATTACCATATGTTTTTGTTATTTCTTGGGGGGGGGGGGAGGGGGAGAGGTCAAAACTCAAAATCATATATATCAATCGTCATATAGGGGATTTATTTTTTTTTTGGGGGGGGGGGGGTTAACTTATAAAGCCTAGGTGTCATGTTATCTTCCCCTTCCCCCACCCTCATTTTGGTCAACCCTTCTTAAATAGGGAAGGGGGGGGGGGGATGGGTCAAAACTCAAAATCATATATATCAATCGTCATATAGGGGATTTTATTTTGTTTTTTGGGGGGGGGGGTTAACTTATAAAGCCTAGGTGTCATGTTATCTTCCCCTTCCCCTCATTTTGGAACTAACAAGGATTTTTTATAACTTCTTCTTCCATAAAAGCGGATATTAACACTTAAAGATTCAGGGCAAAATTGTAAGTTAATTTTTTTGGAAGACTCTAATTAACCGACCCTAATTATAGAAAATTATAGAAAAGCTTTGCTTTTAAAATGCAGTGTAAGTTACAGTAATTAACCGATCCTAATTATAGAAAATTATAGAAAAGCTTTGCTTTTAAAATGCAGTGTAAGTTAAAGTAAGTAAATGAAAGTAAAATTAGTGACAGACGGACGATACGTTATTAAAGAAAAGCTTTTGCAAAAGGATAGATATTGGTATAATATAGGTCATTAACCTTTCAAGTTTCAACTTCAAGGTCACTTATTTTAAAGGGTGTGATATATAAATTTTTTTCATTTTAATAACCCACTCTTATTAAAAGCAAAGCTTTTCTATATTTCAAATTAAAATTTCAATGTCTCTTATTAAAAGCAAAGCTTTTCTATATCCTGTAAAAATTACATTTTAATAACCCATTTTTACATTTAATACAAATTTGTAATTTAAATTGTAGGGAGATTGCCCAGCCGCCAGCAAACTTGAAGATTAAGAAGTTACTTAAGGTAATTTAATTAATAATAATTAATAATTTAAATCAAAAGACAAAATGAATAATGATTAAATTAAATTTTCTCAGTCCTTTCTTTTGTTTTCCCTTTCGTTTCTCTTAGTAACATACTTTTAAGTTTTAGTTTTTAATAATGCGTAATAATATTATTTATTAATTGTTACTTAAACTTTCTAATTTAATTGGTATTTATAACTCATTGTGTAAACAAGTTGTTAATATGGCCAGAAAAAAAAGTAATAAATCTAGTACGTCTGATACTCCAACAAGAAGATCGCCGAGACTCGCCGCCAACCGCCGCCCTGCTGCTGGAGCTTTTGAACAACAACGAGGTATAAAATATATTCTTTAGTTATACTAAAAGTAACAGGATGTCTGTCTGTGTGTGTGTGTGTGTGTCTGATCTCGCTAACCGATAAACTGGTAGATTTTTTATTTGTCCCTGGAAGGTTTATAACTATTTTAATTTACCTTTTGTTAAGTATATACATATAGTTACTTTAATTAATATTACTGTAGTAAAGTTTAAATAAAGTCCGTTCGTTTCGTTTTCGTATATATTAATTATTAATTTAATTTATTAAAATTAAGGTGTGCAACGAAACCACCAACGAAACCTGGCTGACCTACTGCAGCAGAACCATAATGGACAATTAGTGTTGATTGTTGGTTCCAACAACAACATTAATGGCGTTCCGCCCCTGCCGCCTCGTCCAGTTTTACCTCCGCCACCTCAACCTCCCCAAGTCCCGCCTCCAAACCCGCCTCCACCACGTCCAGGCACGCCTCCTCCACCACCTCCACCGCCCCAAGACCCGCCTCAAAACCCGCCTCCACCGCCTCCACCACAGCCACAACAACAACGTAGACAAGCGAATGAAAGGCCGATCGTAAATTTTAATGTCGGCTCGAATTCAATTGTCGTGTTGTCTGATGTCAATGTTACCTTTAATGTTAATTATCCTTAATTTGATTGATTTTAATAGTAATAGTATGTATTTTGATATGTTTAATGTATTTATTTTCAATTTTTATGTTGTATTTTGATCATGTATTTGTAACTAGTCTAAGTCTTTAATTGTTTTAAAATTAATATAGTGTGCTAGAATATAATTATTTTTAATTTATTTTTACGGCAAAGCGTTTTTAAAACTAGGTAGGTCCGTACGTAATATTAATATTTCTTTATACTAAAGTAACAGGATGTGTGTTTGTTAATTTTTACGGCAAAGCGTTTTTAAAAATATACGTTATATTAATATATCCTTATACTAAAGTATAACTTTTAAAAAAGCAACATGGACGTACGGACTTTCTGGTAACGATTATAGAGATGCTGCGCTTTCCTAAGTCGTACCTAATTGTTATAGGAATCCATAAGTAGCGTATACATTTGTCAGAAAGTAAATAATATATTGCAAAAAACTAAAAATTTTTACGGCAAAGCGGTTTTAAAAATATACGTTATACAATTCTAACATGCTTAAATTAATGAAAAAAGCTATCCGTCTGTGAAGGACATACGGACGGACCTTTTAATAACACTTACATCTTTTGAAGCATGTACTAAAAAAACAATGTATAGATTTCATGCGAAAATGCTTTAGAAATCTTCACTAAAAAATTCACCTTGCAATCTTAAATAGCAGCAGAGAAAATTACATTTCTCCAATAGCGTTACAGACTGACAAAGTGAATTATTGAGTAGCTACATACTAAAAAGTATTAATTACGTATTATTCACGGGTTTTAAAGAAAATATTCAAAAGTGCAATAATTATTGCAACAAAAAAGTATCATTATAAACAAGGATGACAATATCCATAAAAGCGAAGCTCTAAAACGGTACAACAGAAGAACATTACTCTTGTTGAGTGTCAAAACCGAATATACAAAATATAAATACACAAGTTTTGACAAAATAATAATTAAATGTTATGCAAAACTTCTTAAATACAGAATACTGTTTACGGACATACTGACATTTTTAGGACTTGATTATAGAGATTGCTTTGCTTAAAATACTGTACCTTATTGTAATAGGAATCAGTACTCCAATTTTGTGTATCATCATTGGGGATGTACATCAATTTATAGGTCATTGTCTTATCCCTTTAGGTCCCTGGTAAGTATATTTATTTAAAAAAAAGTTAAAAAGTATAAAGTTATATATAATAATAATACTATATTTTACTTTTCATGGCTTGGAATTTATGGATGTAGTCATCCTTGTTTTTGCGTGTTTAACCCGTTAATTTTTACGGCAAAGCGTTTTTAAAAATCCTTATATACTAAAGTAACAGGATGTGTGTTTGTGTGTCTGATATAGGTTATTATAGGTTAATTATATGCTTAACCCTTGCAGATTAATCTTAAAACGGATAGCTTTTTTATGATTTATGATTTAAAAAATTTAAATTTAAAAAAGAAAGAACTAAAAATCTTGGGGGAGGGAAGAATATCATTATCTATTATATATATCGTCGTCAAGTCAACCCTTTTTTTTTGGGGGGGGGGCCTTTATGACCTGTCACCAGAATCATATTAAAAGGAAGCCGGCGAAGGGAATGTGGAGGAAAGGGTCAACTTAGTAAGAAATATGAGATGAGATCTTATTATTGTTTTCCCCGCGGGCCGCCCGCCTATATTTATAAATTATGGCTTTCTTACAATATTATTACTTACTAATTTACTTATTATCCTATAGACCCGTAGCGAAGCTTTTCTATAACTAGGATCGGTTTACAATATTATTACTTACTAATTTACTATTATCCTATAGACCCGTAGCGAAGCTTTTCTATAACTAGGATCGGTTTTATGGATCTACGGAAAATTCTGGTAATGATTATAGAGGTGCTTTCTAAATGTAATAAAAATAAAATAGATAGACTCTACGAACAGTGATGAAATGTGGGTGGGTGGAGACTGGAGTTAAAATTACCGCCCGCCGCTACAACTCCACCCATTTAAACACCATAAAAATTTGTTTGGTTTGTAGACAGACACTGAAACTCCTCCCATTGAAAATAAAACCATTTTCACCGTCCTTATAACGTAATTAACTTTTTTTAAAACTCCGCCCATTGAACGTAATGTAATTAATATATATCTTTTTTTAGTTTAGTTTCATTTCGAATCAAAAGGTAACTGATCAAAACCATGGACGGGAGCAGACATGAGGCTGTCAGATCCCTCGGTTTACTCAAAGGAAAAGACAACATCAGATCTGCTGTTGATATGTTGGACACACCAGATAAATTCAGGTAATATTTTATTTTTATTTATTATTAAATTTTAAATTTTCACTGTCATTCATATTTTCTATTCATTCTTGCTATACTACATATTATCTATATTAGTGTGAAATTGTTAGAACTTAGAAATAATATACCGGGTCATTCAAGAGAAATGATTTATTTGTAAACTTAATTATGCATATGCGTTGAAAAATGTGAGAAAAACATTTTAGGACATAATTTGTTGAAATAATCAATTTTTAATACTTTCAAAAAATACTTTAAAAGTCAATTAAAAGCAAAGCTTTTCTTCTAAATTTATATTTCATCGTATTTTCACAGTTGCTTTATAGTATAATTTATTAATCCATATGTATTTTACTTACAGATTGTCCTAAGTGGAAAACCCGCTTTGATGAAGGCTTGGATGATGACAGCAATGTCATCAGGTAAACAGTTATATAAGTTTTTAACATTTACATACATATACACATAATTGAGAACATTAGATAATATACAAAAGTGTTTAACATACATAATTAGATAGTATACAAATATACACAAATCTTTAATTTAATCTTTTTTTATTGTAGTTGCTGCGTGAAGCATTGGTATAAATACCATCCAAACATTGAGAAAGCCTGCAAGAATGCTGTCAAGGCCTACACCAGCGAGAGAGACTACAAGAAGTATTTTGATACCGATAAACGTAAGTGGTACACATATATATTACATGTAATATATCGTATAAATAGATTAGAGAGTTCAACGATTGATGAAAAGCTATCGCAAACACACATATTTGTTGTATAATTGTATTATATAATATGCCTCCGTAATCAATATGATAAATAAATTAGAGAGTTCAACGATTGATGAAAAGCTATCGCAAACAGTAATATTTCTATTTTCATTCAGGCAACGAGCTAGAGACCAAGGATATCTGCATCAGCGGTATAACTGCCCTTGATTGTATCCATGCATATATACACAAACTCACCAATGGCCGTATATCATTGAAGCAGCTCAAAGATCCCTACCTATTTGTTTGGGATCATTTAATTGCTAAGAAAGGTAAGTATGAAAAGACTAAATAAATTTTAATTAAATTAACTTTTAAGCTGCTAAAAAAAATTTATAATTTGATTTTTATATTACAGTATAAAAAACTAATTCTATTTTAATTAAATTAACTTTTAAGCTGCTAAAAAAATGTTTGTAATTTTATTTTATTTTAAGTCGGGCTCCTTGAAGGCGGAAACAAACAACTAGCCCCCACAGACGAACAATTAAAGCTCTGGGTGACCAACTGTTATAAAAATTTTGTCGATATCTTGAAAAATGAGTTGAAAGATACAGGTAAAATCTTAATCAGAAATTTATGTGTTAAGAACGGGGGGTAGGGGGGGGGGGAGTTAGTAACCATTGACATTTGAATTTTTATTTATAAAACTTAATAATTTGATTATTTTATTTTTAGCTATCCACCTAAGCATAGATTTTGGGATAGTATTCGTAGATTTTCTTGCAGGTATACATTCATTTATTTTAAATATTATAATATTATATAATATATACAAATAACATGAACTTACAATTTTATTTTATTTTCAGTTACAGCAACGTTTTTGGACAAGAACACCAATGAACCAAGAGAAGTTTTATTAAGCTGTGAAGAGGTAAAGAGTTTATCCTTATTATTATTATCATTTCATTCAAATAATTTAAAGTTCATATTGCAATTATAAATATTAAATTTAAATTATAAGCATAAATATAATTTTTTGAATATTTTAGATGCCAGAGCCTGATTGCACTGGCGTGTCCATCGTGAGAGCTGTTGACAAAATTCTGGCCGCTTTCAACCTTACCCACAAGCAGTTATTGTCATGCACTACAGATAGTGCAAAGAATTGTATCAAGGTTAGTTTAACTTAACTTTAATCTTTAACTTTCAAATTCACCCAATTTTTATCAAAGTTTAATATTTTAAATTTATTTAAAAAGTAGTATTTATAAAACTAATAATAATCAACAATTTTTAATTTTTATTTTTTTTATTAGTTCATGGAACTGCTGAACAAGGAGCATGGATTGTCCAGAGACGAATTGGAATTCCTGGTAAAAAATGGTGCTCTCTTGTCAAGTTTGGACGAGTCAGGAGACGAAGATAATACTAGTGCTGAGTCTGAGCAAGAAGAAGATGTTCTATCATTCTACAAGAACACTTTTGAAGCTGCCAAAGAAAGAACTGATGGTAAGATTATGATATTGACATGTCACATTGTCATCACATTTAAAACAAAAAATTTTAATTATTGATATATTAATTACAATTTATATTTCAATAATATGTCTTTTTGTTATGTCAGGTATTGAAGCCGCAAGAAAAGTTGCACTTCAAAGTGCAAGAAACCATGGAGTTATGGTTGAACTTCCCTGTTTGAACCATCAGTCGGATCTGGCTGTTGAAGATTCCTTGGAAAAGACAAAGGTAATGTAATAACTATTTGTTTGTATTTGCCTTTATTAATAGTTATTAATAGTAATGGTTTTGAAAATAGTAAGGGTTTTGAAGGGTTGATTGATTTTGTATTTAGGAAAACGTGGATTACAGAGATACGCTGAAATATGTGACAACATTAAATGGGAAACTGCGCAATAATAAGCGCTTAAGAAAGATCTACAAACGATTCAAACAACGAATGTAAGTGTTATTTTTTAACCAATGAGAAGCCAGTTTCAACAATTATTTTTTTTTTAAATTCAAAGAAAACATTTACAATTAACCAATGAGAAGCCATTATTAACTTTTAAAATATATCTTTTTTTTAGACTAGTGAAGCCATGTGATACAAGATGGAGTTCCATTGTGAACATGTTGATCCGTTTCTTCGAACTCTTGGAGAATGAGGACTTGCTGAAAGCTGTAAAACAATCACTGATTGATCAAAAAGGTATACATATATTACTCACAATACACATTTGTAATTTTTTATTTGGTTTGGTAACACAAAAATATAAATAGACAATAGTTGAGTTGAAGTATTTTTTTTTATGTGGTGATACAAATTTGTAATACTATTTCTTTTCAAGTATTTTTTTTATGTTTAGTCAATATTACATGGCCTACTCAAGAACAGATTGGTCTGTTAGCAGATATCAAAGCTGTCCTGGTGAAAATTGATGGTCCAATCACTAAATCTGCACAATCCCTGGAAGCAACCGTACCTAGCATGTTTGCTAATCTAGAAACTGTTCTTTCAAATCTGGCTAAACTGGGTAAAGAGAATAACAGGTTGGTTTTTAATTTTTTTAGTTGCAAAAAATGCGCCATACTAAAGATATAACAAATAAAATGTAGAAAAGTATTATAGGGAGGGGAGGAATATAAAAAAAAAACATATAAAAAAAGCTATTTTATTTTATTTATATTTTTGCAGGTTTGCTGTCACAATGTATGACAAACTGAAAGGACGTGTAACAAAAATGCTGAATTCTCAAGGTTGGAAAGCGCTGTTGTTTCTGCACCCCTACAGCAAGACGTACCTGGAGATGATCGTAGGCGACGGCGTAAGTTTTAGGCTTTCTTAAAATGAGATATTTAATGGATTTTCATTTTATCATTTTTGATTTTCTATGATAAGGAATAAGAATAAAAAACATATCAAATAGCTACAAATAATTTTCATTTTATCATTTTTGATTTTCTATGATAAGGAATAAGAATAAAAAACATATCAAATAGCTACAAATAATCGTCATCCTACAACAGATATTATATCAAAATTTAAAAGAATATATGACGTCAGAAAAAAAATAAAAAGTAACCAATGAGAAGCAGGCATTTACTTCTGGCGGCTGCCGCTAAAAGTGAACACTAATACTAGGTAACAGGTTCGAAATTGAGACTAAGTTTTATAAGCTTTCTTAAAATCATGAGATAGATATTAAAATTTAAAGAATAAATTTTTACAGGAAAAGAAAATGCCCAGCCAGCTAGTTGATGAGAAATTTGCCAAAGAGATCCTGGATGATGGCTATGAATTGTCCAAGTTAATCGGCGAGCGCGTTATTCGTATCCAGTTGGCTAAATGTAGCGAGACCGAGGACGAGGACGAGACTGACCAGGAGAATGGAGGAGATACTACCAGCATCGAGGACGAGGAGGAGGAGGAGGCTCCAAGCAGTGCTGCAACAACAAACAATGACGAAGATTCAGAACCCGATGTTTTCGCTGTTTTTTTTGAGGAAAAAAAGCAAAAATATCAAGAAGAACAACAAAATAAGAAGATAAAACCAAAGAAGAAGAAAAGCAAAGAAGAACAAGTCAAACTTCTGAGGACAGCCATGTACACAGGTCTGGAGAAATGGCGCAATCAAAACGCCACAAACCTTGTCGATTTCTACAGAAAATCCACCAAAGGAGATAAGAAGAAAGGTTCAAGATCCGCAACCATGGATCTAATCCATGGTACTGTGAAAAACTTATTGGAAGAGGACCAGTATCCAGCCGAAATCAGGGAGCTATTGGGGAACCTTATCCTTCTGCCGGTCAGCAATTCGAGAGTGGAAAGAATATTTTCCCATCTCAAATTGCTTTTCAGCAAAAGGAGGTATAACCTCAAGGCCCAAATGGTTAAGGAACTGATGTTCCTCGGATACAATAACCTTGTTCCCAAATCAAACGTCAAAGATTTTTTGTAAGCTGCTAAGCCATGAGCCGTTTGCTTTGAGATCAATCATTCTTCTTGTACATATTTTATTTTTAATACATCTATATTGTTTAACTTTAATAATATTATCAATAAATTATGAAGAAATAAAATTGAAAATAAACGTATAATTAAAGAATCATAATGGCAATGCATTTCTATTTTCAATTGTGTATGAATATTATGAAATAAACTTATTTAGTACAGCTAATTTCTTATTTATTTATCCATAATAAAAATTCTTTCTTATATAGTGATAAGCGTGACCGCGATGGCGCGTCAACTCGCGGTTGCGATGGTTATAGCTTTCCCCGCACTCGTTTCTCCGTCGTCTTTCACTCGGTACGGGCTCTCCCTCGTCCGACGAATTCCTCTCTTTCCATAAATTTTGTTGTTATATAGGGGTTCTAACGACGCGCTTGCGTTATGTGAAAAAACAAGTAAAAAAACGGGCAAAAGTATAATATTTTTGGGAATTATTTATCAAAAAACAATTAATGCTTTACTAATATGCATTTTTCAAGTAATTTTCCAGCTCGAAGAGCTATATAAGACAATTTAAGCTTATTTTATTCATATAACTAGCACATAAATCTCACTAGTGTGAGCGCTCTAAATGGTATTACCTTGGTATGGGTTTACCTTGGCAAATCAATCGATCAATGAAATGTGAATTTTGCGAATCACGAAACCTTCTTAATTCAATCTATTTGAATCTTGGAATTTGAAATATGAATTTTTTTAACCTTTAATTTAACCAATTTAATTCAAAGGGGGGTAGAGTGGCGACCTCCCCCCCCCCCAAAAAAAAAAACCAACAACTTTAGGGATTTTAAGTTAATTCTGATTGGTTAGTTCTTTAAGTTAAGTGTCTAAACGTTTTAACCACTAATTGTAATCTACAATAGGGATAATTTTGTGTATCATCATTGAGGATGTACATTAATTTATTGGCCATTGTCTTATCCCTTTAGATCACTACTAATTAATACATAATGACCTTTTTTTGATACATAAATTACAGTCTGTAGTTAACCATAAGTGGTTGAAACGTTTGGACACTCAACCTAATGAACCAACCAATCAAATTCAACAATTCTGCAAAAGTTGTTGAAGCAATGAATAAGAAAACCTTATTATAAAACTAGTAGAATAAACAGCCCAATGGAAGCAAACCAGAAAGTCATTTGAAATAATGTTTTTGAAATAATGATTCTTAGGACAACAAAACACAATGTTATAAGCGAATGATAAAGTCTAAAAATGAAAGTTTGAATTAATATCAAGACCTAACAAGGATGACAACATCCATAAAAGTAAAGATCTGAAACGGTAGGACAGACGAATATTAACTCTTGTAGAGTGTCTGAACTGAATATACAAAATATAGATTGTAATAGGAATCAGTCATTGACGTCACAAGAAAAGAAAAGTAGGATGTCTTTATTCATTTATATTACTAAAGAAAGAGTAAAGACTCCCTTGTGTGCGTGCAAGTATTTAAATATAATATGATTTATTGTTATTTGATCTTTGGGTCAGCCACGGTGTTCGTACAAAAATGTTTAAATAAAAAGAAACATATTGAATAGCAATGTTTAAATATAACAAAAAACACAATGATTTACTTTTATTTATGTAGAAAAATAAGACAAAATTTTAAAAACTTGAGTATTTGGTATATTATATAAAGAGCTAATTTTCATTATTGGTGCATCATTGTAAACCCTCCCCCCCCCCCCAAGCCGCGGGAATTCATTAAGAATAGATAGAATAGGAGGAGAATTATGAAAATAAATTTCCTATTTTAATTTTGATAAGACAATGGCTGATAAATTGGTGTAGGCATTTAGGATATTTTCAATTCATCATTTATGCATCATTGTAAAACAACCCCCCCCCCCTCGCCGGAATTCATTAAGAATATGATATCCTGGACCGGCTTTGTAAAGTCACAGGACACGTATGATATCTATGTTTATAGCCCCCCCCCCCCCCCCAAGGAGTGGAATAAATAAAGTATAGCCGTTTGAGTTTCCTAGTTTAATTTTGATAAGACAATGGCTGATAAATTGGTGTATTAAAGGATGCAAACTTTTTTATTTTAATATCCGTGGAAAATTATGGAAAATGCAGCGGATATTAATTGATTTCAAAGCCATACTAGAAAAGCTTTTCTTTCATTCAGGGTTCGGCAGCCATAGTCTCTGTGGCTTTTCATATTGAATAAAAGGCAAACAACAAGTCAAGTCATGACTAACTTTTAAAATCATTGGAAGAAACATTCAAAAAAAATACACTTAATTAAAGAAAAAAGTTACACTTACATGACAACATACAATGGCCGATAAATGATGAGACACAGTCTTGCCCCATCTGTAGATAAAATTAGAGGTTGAAAAGTTTAGACACTGAACAAAATGAACAAACCAATCAAAATTCAATAAAAGTCCCTAAGATCTAAAGCCAACGAAAACATAATTAACAAGGATGACAACATCCATAAAAGCACTGAAACGGTAGGACAAAAAGACATTAACACTTGTATAGTGTCAGAACTGAATAATCAGAATATAAATGTATAAGAGTCGAAGCAAAATTGAACGGAATAAGGAAAAATAGATTATATTTATTTCAGTACTTACGAGATTTAGTGAATATACATCAAAAATATATTCACCAAACCTTATTCTAATTTAGCGGGTATTGAAATATTAAAACATATTTTTTAATATTTGTTGACCATCTGAGAAGGTAACAAGATATTACCCTCTGTTAATATATATTAGTATATTCAGATTTTCAATTTAGATATTCCCCTTCTATGTGTTAGGATATATGCAGAAAGGTGTGAAGTTTGGACTTCCGGGGTACATGGGATATTAAGAAATTTTAATATATTTACGGGAAAATAATATTTACAAAATATTGATAAACAGTAATATTTCACTACGAAATCACCCTAGTTTTGATTTATTTAATATTTTTCAAGAAATATTCAAACTTCAAATATGATTGGGTAAATAAAAATGAATTCTGAAAAAACTAATTCATGATCTCTTTAATATACAGTGTTTATTTTTAATTACAAAAATATATTGTTAGATATATAAATAGATTTTTTATATTTGATAATTACAAGAAGAGATAGATATATATACTGATATATATATATATCACTGAAATATAGGTTTTGATAATGATATCATTAATAAATTAGTATTTAGGTATAACTATATAATATAGGTTGGCCTAATAAGCATAAGATACATTAAAGAAGTTTACACCTAAGTAAGGATAATTATACCTACAAATTATGGTAGAAAGTTATTTTTAGTTAAAGAAGATGATTGTAACAATAATGAAGTTTTATGCTTAAAAGATTTTATGACAAAATATGACCATATTTAAAAAAATATCTAAACTAACTTACCCCTCTTATTCTTAGCATGAACATCTGCTCCACCATCCACAAGAGCTCTGACCATATCAAGTTTGTCCTCCTGTGATGCAGATATCAGACTTGTCCACCCTTGATATATATAGATTAGGTTTAGTATACAGTGTTTATTTTTTATTACAAAAATAGATTGATAGATAGTTACAGATTTTTAATAAAGATATGATAAATCATAAGATACATAGAAGAAGTTTTCAAAATATAGATACTCTTCAGTAAAAATAGTTTTACCTACAAATTAGAGTAGAAAGATAGTTTTAGGGATAAGGGATAATAACAACAAGGATGACAACATCCATAAAAGCGAAGCACTGAAACGGGAGGACAAACGGACATTAACACTTGTATAGTGTTAGAACTTAATTATCATAATATAAATTTATAAGAGTCAAAGCAAAATTGTAAGTAAATTTGTTGTAAAACTGCTTGATACAGGATAATTTTTATGGACATACTTACATTTTTAGGGCTTGATTATAGAGTTGCTTCGCTTATTACATTATACTTTGTTGTCCCAGGAATCAATATACCAAAAATCAGATCAATCCAATGATTTGATCACATAAAAATTTGTTGTTAAAAAAGTAAAAAAATCAACATGTTTAAAATGAACGTACGGACATTTTGGTAATGATTATAGAGTTGCTACGCTTTCTAAATAGTACCTAACTACTAAAGGAATCACCATGCAAAATTTGAAATCGATAGGACAATTCTAACATGCCTAAATTAACGGGAAAAGCTATCCGTTACGGACGTACGGACATATGGACGGACCGACCCTAATTATAGAAAAGCTTCGCTTTTAACAATAATATTTTAATTTATAAATATTTCATTAATAAAAAATCAACTAAATAAAACATAAAAATATCTAAACTAACTTACCATCATTATCCTTATCATTGATATCTGCTCCTCTTTCCACAAGAAAACTGACCATGTCAAAGTGGCAATGCCTTGATGCATACATCAGACTTGTCCACCCTTGATATATATAGATTAGGTTAAGTATACAGTGTTTATTTTTTAGTACAAAAATAGATTGATAGATAGTTACAGATTTTTAATAATGATAACATAAATCAATTAGTGTATTGGTATACACATATAAAATAGGTTAGCCTTATAAGAATATATAAACATAAGATACATAGAAGAAGTTTTCAAAATATAGATACTCCTTAGTAAAAATAGTTTTACCTACAAATTAGGGTAGAAAGATAGTTTTAGCTAAAGCAGATAGATAATAACAACAGTAATATTATAAGTTAATAAGATTTAATAACAAATCAACACAATATAACATAAAAATATCTAAACAAACTTACCATCATTATCCTTAGCATGAATATCTGCTCCTCTATCCACTAGAAATCTGACCACGTCAGAGTGGCAACGCCTTATTGCAGATATCAGACTTGTCCTCCCTAGATATAAATAGATTAGGGTTAGTATACAGTGTTTTTTATTACAAAAATAGATTGATAGACTTACAGATTTTTAATAATAATATCATAAATCAATTAGTATTTAGGTATATACATTAAAAAATAGGCTAGCCTAATAAGAATATATAAGCAAAAGATATAAAGAAGAAGTTTTTCAAAATACAGGTACTCCTCAGTAAAGATATGTATGCCTAAAAATTAGAGTAGAAAGATAGTTTTACCTAAAGCAGAGAGATGATAACAACAATGATATTTTAAGTTGAAAAGATTTATTAATAAATCAATACAATATAACAAAAAAATATCTAAACCCACTTACCCAACTTATTCTTATCATGGATATCTGCTCCACTATCCACAAGAGCTCTGACCACATCAAGGTAGCCATACTCTGATGCAATCATCAGACTTGTCTCCCCTAGATATATATAGATTAGGTTCAGAATATGTAATTGTACAGTGTTTTATTTTCAACTAGCAGCTTCGCCCCTAGCCTCTAGGGGCTTCTCCCTATGAAGTAATGAGAAGTCAACCCTCCTAAATAGAAATATTCAAAAAAATTATTCTTTGTTTAATTATTTTTTGGTAAAATTAAACCCAGGTTATGCACAAAAATCTAAATTCGTAAAAATTAAACCCAGGTTGTTTGCCGTATACACAAAAATTTCAATTCTTAAAAATTAAACCTAGGTTTTTTTTTTTGGGGGGGGGGTTCATGGGGCTTCGCCCTATGGTGCAGTGGGGTTCCCCCACCCCAATTACTGGTTTTTGTTTACAAAAGTAAAAAAAAAAAATTTTGGAAGTTTGGATTTTTTTTATTTTTGGGGGTTGAGGTGTCCCAACCCCCAAGAAAATAGCTTAAGACCACCAGAGGACCAGTAGGTGTATTCCCAGAAGAGTAGAGCCAAATTTGTTCAGCAGTTACTGTGATTTTACAAAAAATATAAAAAAAAAATTTTTGGGGGGGTGTTTTTTTTTAATTTTCAGAGGGGTTGGGGGTGTCCCACCCCCTAAGAAAATAGCTTAAAACCACCCTGAAGAGTAGAATCCGATCAGTTCAGTGGTTACCGAGATCTTATGGGACAGACAGACAGACGGACAGACATCAAGCTACTTTGTATTATAGACTAGCGGCTTTGCCCCTAGCCTCTAGGGGCTTTGCCCCAAGAGATGGTAAAAAAAGTGTAAGGTGAAATTTGTAAAAAAAAAATAATAAGAAGGACCAAGGAAATCTTCCACAAAGGAAATATTCCACGAATCTTCTACAAAGGACCAAGGATATTTCTTACAAAAAAATAAAAAAAAAAAAAATGGGGGGGATTCTTTTTGTTTTTGAGGGGGTTGGGGGTGTCCAACCCCCCAAGAAAATAGCTTAAAACCACCACAGGACCAATAGGTAGATACCTTGAAGAGTAGAATCCGATCAGTTCAGTGGTTACCGAGATCTTAAGGGTTGGACGGACAGACATTGTTCTACTTTGTATTATAGATTACAAGAATAGATATATAAACATTAAACAGATTTATAAATATTTGATCATGATATCATAAATCATTTAGTATTAAGGTAAACATATATAAAATAGGTTAACCTAATAAGCATATATAAGATAAGAAGAAGTTTTCAAAATATAGATTAATATGCCTTGCCTACAAACTAGAGTAGAAAGATAGTATTACCTAAAGCAGATATAAAGCAACAATAATATTTAAGTGTAAAAGATTGAATTATAAATATTACATAAAAATATTTAAACTAACTTACCCTTATTACCCTTAGCATGGATATCTGCATCACTATCCACAAGAAATCTGACCACATCAAGATAGCCTTCCTCTGATGCATACATCAGACTTGTCCACCCTAGATATTTATAGATTAGGTTTAGTATACAGTGTGTTAATTCTAATTACAAGAATAAATAGATAGATATATAAAGAGATATATTGGTTTTGATAATAATATCATAAATTATTAATTATTTAGGTATAATTATCAGCTTAACTATAATTAAAATAATTTAGAAATAAATCATGAAACGCATAGTGTTTTTCAGTTGTTGTTGGGGGACAACATTTCGTATAATTGATGACCTCTTCATTTGCTCCCCAAATATTATTCAAAATTTAATTTACTTGTTGGTTTTACTTTATACCTGTATAACTATATAAAATAGGTTGGCCTATTAAGCATAAGATACACAGAAGAAGTTTTCAATATATATATACTCCAATCTATTTATAGGTATACCTATATACAAATTAGACTAGAAAGATAGTTTTGCCTAAAGCAAATAGATAATAACAATGATTGAATACCAAATCAACACAAAATAACACAAATTATCTAAACTTTCTTACCAGAGTAACTCTTAGCATGG
This sequence comes from Acartia tonsa, assembly GCF_053477335.1. Classification (NCBI taxonomy): domain Eukaryota; kingdom Metazoa; phylum Arthropoda; class Copepoda; order Calanoida; family Acartiidae; genus Acartia; species Acartia tonsa. Next base: position 49,289,779 of record NC_137270.1, on the reverse strand, counting down.
ATATCTGCTCCACTATCCACAAGAAATCTGACAACATCAAGGTGGCCCCACCTTGATGCCTCTATCAGACTTGTCTCCCCTAGATGTATATAGATTAGATTTAATATACAGTGTTTATTTTTAATTACAAGAATTGATTGTTAGATATATAAACAGATATAAAGATTTTTAATAATGATATCATAAATCATTTAGTATGTTTGTATACTTATATGAGTATAAGGTACATAAAAGAAGTTTTCAAAATATGAAACTTCTCAGTAAGGATAGGTATTATATTAACAAATTAGGGTAGAAAGTTTTGTTAAAGCAGATAGATAATAACAACAATAATATTTAAATTTTAAAAGATTGAATAACAAATTAAACATAAAAATATCTAAGCTACCTTACCAAGAAAATCACTCTTAGCATGAATGTCTGCTCCACTATCCACAAGAGCTCTGACCACATCAAGGTGGCCCCACATTGATGCCCGTAGCAGACTTGTCTCCCCTAAATATATATAGATTAGGATCAGAATATGTAATTATACAGTGTTTTATTTTCAATTACAAGAATAGATAGATAAATATATAAACAGATTTATAAATATTTGATAATGATATCATAAATCATTTAGTATTAAGGTAGACATATATAAAATAGGTTAACCTAATAGAAGAAGTTTTCAAAATATAGATTGATATGCGTACAAACTAAACAAGAAAGATAATTTTTACCATAATACAAAAATAATATTTAAGCATAAAAGATTAAATTACAAATATTACATAAAAATACCTAAACTAACTTACCCTGACTACCCTTAGCATTGATATCTGCTTCATTATCCACAAGAAATCTGACAACATCAAGGTGGCCTTCCTGTGATGCCCATATCAGACTTGTCCACCCTAGATATTTATAGATTAGGTTTAGTATACAGTGTGTTAATTCTAATTACAAGAATAGATAGATAGATATATAAACAGATATATTTGTTTTGATAATAATATCATAAATCATTTATTATCTAGGTCTAATTATCAGCTTAACCAATAATGAAATTAATTCAGGAATAAATCACAAAACCTCTATGTGATTTTCCAATGTCGTTGGGGGGCACCATATCGTATAATTGTTTAAATATTACTTAAGATTTAATTTACTTGTTGATTATTCTTTATACCTGTATAATTATATAAAATAGGTTGGCCTAATAAGCATAAGGTACATAAAAGAAGTTTTCAAAATATATATATTTCAATCTATAGATAGGTATACCTACAAATTAGGGTAGAAAGATAGTTTTACCTAAAGCAGATAGATAATAACAATGCTTGAAAACCAATTCAACACAATATAACATAAGATATCTAAACTTACTTACCATTTACGATACTAGCATGGATATCTGCTCCACTATCCACAAGAAATCTGACCACATCAAGGTGGCCCTTCCATGATGCCATTATCAGACTTGTATACTCTAAATAAAAATAGATAAGGTTTAGTATACAGTGTTTATTTTGTATTACAAGAATTGATTGTTAGATATATCAACATATATACATATGTAGATTTTTGACAATGATATCATAAAACATAATAAGCATATATAAGCATAAGATACAGAGAAGAAGTATAAATAGGTATGGGTACAAATAAGGATAGAAAGATAAGAACAACAATAATATTTTAAGTTGAAAAGATTGAATTACAAATATAACATAAAAATATCTAAACTAACTTACCCCAATTATTCTTAGCCTTAATATCTGCTCCACTATCCACAAGAGCTCTTACCACATCAAGGTAGCCTTGTTCTGATGCATATATCAAACTTGTATACCCTAAATATAAATAGAATTAATAAACAGTGTTTATTTTTCATTACAAAAGTATGGTCATTAAAGGAACCCTTCAAATTCTGGGTATATGGTCTACTCGTCTTTCAGCAGTGTTTTTCTTGCAAGGTTCCTTAAGTAGATGGATATGCAGGTTCTATCAGCAATGACAAATGTCAAGCAATGCAAAGGAGATTGGAGAACCATAGTGGGTTGCTGTACAAAGGAAAGATAAAAGGCTATGATGATGATATAGATAGATGAATAAATTTAGATAGATAGATAGATATATATTGATATTTTATTTGTTAATTTTTCACTTTAAAACAGGAAATTTGGCTTATTATATCAATAACAGATACATAAGCTAATTAAAAAGTTTGTGTATAATAATTTTCATATCAAATTGGAATGCAGATAATTGTTATTTGTTACTGAATTGTGCCTTTTAATTACAAGAAATAAAAACCTTTTTCATCTTTCCCATTAATGTTGACTCCAAGATCAAGTAATTCTTTTACTTCCTCAATTCTTCCATTCTTAGCTGCTTTCAGCAAATCTTAATATAATAATATTTCAAAAACATGACCAGTACAGGGTGGGGCACATAAATCTGGACTTTTTCTAATTTTTAATCAAATGAACATAAAATCGTCAATTTTAAAGATTTTATTGAATTTTAAAAACTGGGAGGCAGGATAGGTGTATGACTATTAGATTATTCATAAAAATGGCCGCCAGGATTGATCGCCGCCTCTACCTGCTTCTTCAACCGCCGGAAGGCCCAGGTCAAAATGTACCTGTCCAAGCTGGCAAAGATCTCCTTGATAGTGGCAATAAGGGAGCTCTTTGTGGTATGAGCACCTCTATTGGTGCATGCTTCAAAGTAGCCCCAGGCCCAAAAGTTCATTGAACTAAGATCGGGCTGCTGGGAGGCCACATTTCCTTAGGGAGGTGAGTAATCGCAGGATCCAAATTACCATCTTTCAAGCTACCCTTCGACACGGCGGCTCTTATATAGGCCACAGTTGAGCTAGAACGACGTTCTTTACATTTTTGGAAATGGCATGAAGATTTATCAATGCAACCTATAGTCTAAAACGAGAATCAAGGTGCCATATAGGTCCCTGAAGAGGAAAATCGTGAAATTTTCAAGATTTTGACGTTTTTGACATCTCACAATCTGCTATGTGTCAATTTTCCAAAGTACTACGGCCAAGCTAACTTGGATGGAGAGCATTAGTAATTTCTAGTACCTAACTTATGTATCTAACAGTACCTTCAGCAAGTTTCATGAGCAACGTGCGCATTTCGAATTTGCGTAGTTGAACATATGCACGGTCAGCTTGGAGTACACTTCCTACATCGTCCAAAGATTTGTATGGGTAAAAAGGTCATTACCTAAGCTTTTTATAGTGGGGTCAAACGTCCTGATCGGTCAAGTAGTAGTTGATGCTATGGCCGTTTTAAAAAAGTCCGGATTTATGTGCCCCACCCTGTATGTCTATATGTTCAAAAACTTTTATAATTGTTAAGCATAATTTAATTGCATACATTAAGAAACCCCACATAACAAAAAAGATATATTAAACTAGTATGTAATATTGAATTGAAGTTGAGATGTTGAAGAGTGGTTGTTGAAATTTTTAAGTAAAATTAGAAAGAAATTCTACCTCATATATATAAATTAAAGCAAAGAGAGTGTTACAAAATACCTAGAATGCTTTGATCAATAACTTCTTGAACACTTTTTCCAACAGCTTTGATCAAGATCTGTAAAAGTTTATATTTGTTTATTTGTTATTAGTGTGCTTACCAACAGGATAAGCATGAATTATAGCATGCCTGCTTGCTGTCAAAGAATAGGTCTAATTTGAGCCTGATCACACCTTCCTATTCTGATACCTACTGCTGCTAACTCTGGTACATGACACTAATAGGAGGAATACCTTGCCCCTTAAACATGCTCAACACATTATAATGCACAGTGAAAGGGTTGGTTGTCTGTTGGATATCTAGAGGCTTCATTCTAGAGAATGAGCTCTAAAGAACATATGGTTTCTGTATGTAATATGTCTGGCAGTTAAGGTATTATCTGCTAGGCTGTAATTTACTTTATTTTTACAGCCTTATACTTCAGGATGTTGTCATCCTCGTTTAATTAGATATTGTTAATATAGATGAGAAAAAATCACTTGTATGAATGCATTTGTTTTCTTCATCTGAGCCTGAATAAAAAGAAAATGATAGAACTAATGATAGCCTTTTAAATTTGCTTTATTTAAGAATTGTAATATAAGCAATAATACAATCAATAGATATTCCTTCATACAACGTGTCCAAGGTTTTAACTTATTACTGAATTTTTGTGATAATCAAACATTTTAGTCCATTTTTTAATGAGAATGGGGAAAAAAACACAACATAACTTTTTATATAGTGATTGATCATTTTCTTTATTTACACACTTTCTTTACCTCCACTTTTAAGTTTTCTTGGCTTTTTCAACTCCTTTTTAAACAAATTTAATTTTTGTTTTTTGCAATTTTTTTGTTTTATTACTTAAACTGTTTTTAACCTACTTTTGAAAGGCATATACATATACACCTGTAGAATCATATTGTAAAGCTAAAAATGAGAATAATAGCCCACATCAATTTTGTTAGGAATTTAAAGTTTATTTTTCACAATTCAAATTTTGTTTTATTTTGATGTGTCTTTTCTTCTCAGTAATCACCCCTTTACTCCCCACCTCTTGGACGTCCTTGAATATATGCATATTTATGATACCCCTGGAATGAAAAATATTCATTTATTTGTTATTATCTTTACCTGGTGGGCCTTATCACTGTTCTCCATTTTAGTAATTAGCTTGACCATCTCAACCTGACAAAAAAATTATTTTGAAATATATTTTTAAAACATATGTTAAAAAAAACGTATAATCTAAACTTTAATCTGTACCTTGTAGGCCTCTTCATTCCTGTTCATTTTCTCAACCAATTTGTTTATCTCCATCTAATTAGATATGATTATTTGAAGGTATATATTACTTATGTCTCTAGGACTGCACATAATAACACAAGTATTTTTAGAGGTTGAACTTAAGGAGAAATGGTGGTAAAGTAAGTTTTCAGAAAATTTTTTTATGATTTGTTAATTTCAATGCTGTATTGTTTTTATGCTGGAGCCTGTAAAGTGGAAGACTCTACCACCTTGGGCTCTATCCTTGCATGGGCATAGCTACCCTGTTCATACTTACCTAGCTATCCTATGATAAATCACTAAGACAATTGCTTTTGTTTTAGAAACCCCCATACCAAATAAAATTTTTCTGAAAAATGAAATTTTGCAGCTTTTTAGAAGACAATTTTGAATTTGGCACAAAGTTGTAAACATATGTTCAGGACATAGTAAAATTCCTATTTTTTACCTGCATTAATTTCTTTATGTCATCAATTTCTTCCTGTAGTTGATCTAGCTGCATCTAAATATAATCCATTAAGCTTTTGGTTCAAAGGAGATTTAAACAATTTTTTAAAAAATACTAACAACAGTGATAACATGCAAAGATGAAATAAAAAGGAATAAAATACAAAAATAAACTATTTATTTCATTGATTTGTTATATATTAGGGTAGACCAAATAGGGTAGACAAAAACCAAGCTAGAGGAGGAAACTCCTAAAAGAACTGAAAGATAAGAAAATTTCATCTTCCTGCAATGCCTCACAGAAGATTGGAGAACTTTTGTGTAGGGCCTATGTTAGGAAATATTGAGGAATTGACAGTGGCAGTTTAGCTGCTATTTCTTTACAGTATATATTGTACCATAATATACCAACTGCCATGCCAAATTTTAGAGGTCTAGTTCTATTTTATTTCTTAAAAATTTGAATGAAAAAAAACAGGTTTTGGCATTTCTCAAGTGCCCCTAGAGGCCTCTAAAGGGCGAATCCGCTAGTTTCAAATACAATAATTATATCTTTTTACTTATAAACTACTTTTACCTGATAGTTCTGATCTAATTCCTGAGTGTTGTTTGTACCAAAAGAGTCCAAATATTCATCCACATTTAGATCACCTAATAATTATGTAAATTGGTAAAGTGTGAGAGAGCTTATACTTATGGATCCAGTTAAACCTGCCATTTAGTACATAATCATTAATTTTTAAAGGGTATTCTCAACTAAGCAGAAATTATCCCTTGATGGTTGGGCCCCTTGCTGCACCTTAATTGGTCAGTGGGTGGGGCGTTTAATGCCCCCCCTATTATTCCAGTTACCATTAGAGCTAGAAGACAAAAAAAATTTGATTTTAGTTTTAAAAAAAAGTTTTATTTTTTGGGGATAGGGGTATTTTTCTTTTTGGGGAGGTTGGGGGTGTCCCACTCCCCAAGAAAATAGCTTAAAATCTCTGCAGAACCAGCAGGTATATTCTCTAAAGTGTAGACCCAAGTAGGTACAGCAATTACAGTTTGCTTACACAAAAAATGATTGGGTTTATATCTTTTTTTGGGAGGGGGAGTGTCTCCCCCCCTTTAAAATAGCTAAAAATCATCAGAGGACTAGTAGATATATTCCTTGGAGATAAAAGCTAAAACAGTTTAGTGGTTACTGAGATCTTAATTTTCAGACAGACAATCATCATTCTACTTTGTATTATTGAAGATATGCTTTGCTATTTATAAAGTTTTCATCCCTTTTAATAAATATTTTGTTAAAAATATTTTACCTTTGACAATGTTAACACTAACATTTAAGTAGAGTATAATCCATAGAAAAAGTCTCATTTTCTATATACTCAATGTTTTTTTTTTCTGGAAAGTGAATTATCAAACTGACTGAAGACAGTTTCAAATTTTAAAATAAATTTAGTTTGAATTTAAAACACATGTGTTCTAAGAATTAGGATTTCAGTTGACTACTTAATGATTATTTAATTATTTAAAACTGAAAAGAGGGCTTCTGTATTTTAGTTTTATTTTCAGAATGAATACATTATTAATTTTGTTCACAAAATAGAATGAACAAGCTTTTATCTAGCAAACTTTAAGTTTTAATATTTATTCTACAAAAAATGTTTAAATAGAAGTTTTTAGGAAATTATCATTTAAATATTATCTTATAAAAAACAGCTTGAATAAAAAACTTACTGAAATATTTCACAAATTTAAATCAATTTGAGGACAGTTTTTGGTTCAATGTTCTTGATACTTGATGTCTCTAGCAAAGATTGAATATTTTCTGAGACCTTTAGTTTAAACTTTGTATTAAAAAAAGGAAATCACAATGAACCTTTTTGTCCTCTCATTCTTACAGTTGCCAAGATAGTTATACATAGTTAGAGAGGGGGGGGGGGGGTATTTTCATTTCCTCCCTATCCGATTTATTTTTTACCAAAGTGCAAATCTTAACAAAGGGATACGCAAAAAAATTGAAACTTGGATTGTCTTTTTGTAACAAGTTCATACTAAACAATCATTTGTTTTTCAACAGAAAAAAATGAAATGCACTGGCTTCAATCATGTGCACAGTATCTCTATTGGTGTCTGTCTCACTCAATCTCTTTCTCTCAATTTTTTTGTTAATTTGCTTTAATTGAGGAAAATCTAAACTAACAATTTGTGTCAATTAAGAAGCAATTTCCCATTTACATGGCCAATGTCAAAATAGATGTCATATAAAGCATTGATGAAGACTTTACAGGCCAAGTATATTATAACAACAAATTAAGTAATCTTTGTTAGCAGCTAAAATATTTTTTTAAATTCTAATATTATATTTGTAATCATTTTTGGTACCTAAAAAATATTTTTCCCTCACCACAATTTTTAATTATTGATTTAAATCTATACATTTATGGCGAAAAGCTTTCTTGTTTAACATAAACTTGTCTCTGCTGTCAATGATCTTTGCTCTGGGTGAAATATTGATGGAGATGAGCTCTTTCAACACCCCAACTAAAGTCTAGAGATGGTAGAAGTGCTAATCTATCTAGAAAGCTTGTTTGATATATGATACTATATTGCTTTGCCTAGCCTAGGAATATTCTGTAACAAACTTAACCAAACCTAGGCTATTCATTTTTTGCAAACTAATATTATCATCACACCCTTATCTTGTTTTAAAGTCTCTCATAATAAAAAACAAAAAAAACCAAGAATTTCTAAACTTACCACTGAAAACTAATAAAAATAACACTCAATCCTTTGCTTTATGGATTTTTTCATTCTTCTTTTTTTGGAAGCAGGGAGATGTGGGGGGGTGGGAGGAGTTACATCCTCTGGTGCTAGCAAGGATAGTGCTTAGTATGTATATCAAATGATATATTGTCTCCCCATGTGAACATGTGATAGCAAAAATAAACTTGATTTTCTTAAGTGTGGCCTTCAAAATTCCTGACTGCACATTCATCAGGGAAGGAATTGAAAATGGACTAGAAATTTTATTGGTACCCAAAGTTAGGAACAGGAGCTAGGCTTAAAAACTTTTTCCTCCAATTATTTTAATCTACAGAAAAAGCAATGTAATAGCATAATTAAGGGTATGAAGATATATTGTCCATTTTCTTATTCCCTTAACCCTTACAGATCTGGGGGGGGGGGGGGGGGGGGGCAGGGGGGGCTCTAAGGCTCTAAGCCCCCTTCCCCCCCAATCTGATAAGGTGGGAATTGGGGCCCGATCTGTAAGGGTTAAGATCAATGTCATTAACCCCTTACAGTCGGGCCCCTTGCCGCACCTTAATCAGTAGGGGGGGGGGGGGGGGGGCGTTCAACGCCCCCTCCTATTATCTCAGTTCCTATTTGAGCTAGAGGGCTAAAAAATGTTGTGCAAGTCCCCTGTGTTATGATGAATTTCCGACCTTAAGTAAGTCAAGGTCAATTTTCGCTTCCTTCACCCTTTTATTTGACAACCTTTGTTTTTAGGTCCTTTTTTACTTATAAATTTCAAACGGCTGTATTTTTTTTATTTTTGAAGCTAGAATAAAATTTTTTCGCAGAAAATGTTTATCTTTATGTAAATTTTATATTAGAAATATCAAAATATAATTTAGCTGCCGCAGCTGTACTTGGCAGCTGCCAGCCGCCGCAGTCGGCGGTCGGCGGGAAAACGGCGGCGGATCTTTATGAAATTTTAATACATTATGTAGACATGTAAGATAAGCTTAAGTTTGAAATTTGAAGTCTCTAAGTCAAAAATTGCGGCCACAGGAGCCTTTTAAAGATTTCTGGAGACCTGGAGGATCAGGACCTGCAGGATCATACCTGGAACCTAAAATTGACTTGAACACCTGTATTTAATATCAGGATGTACTACTAGAGGATATTTTAGTATTTTGGTAAGATAAAATGCTTTGTTAAAGTAAAAAAAAATATTTTACCTGGATGAACCTGCCAGGTTTGCTGGCATCCTGTGCCCGCCAGGATGGAGATATTCAAAAAATCAGTTATGTCTCATACCCACACTTAAAAAGTCAAGCAGTTTGGGCTCTTTATCTTTCACACACAGAAAATGAGATAGAAAAAACCGGATGGGGGGGCGTTCAATATTTCTGCTGGACAGATATGTATTCTCCCAGCAAGGTTTTGGGGGATGGCACCACGACCATCTCAAGAAGAGAAATAAAAAAAAACCTAAAATAAAAAAAAAATTTCTCACTTTATTGAATGCAACATAGACAATTATTTCTCAAATTAGATATTTGAAGTAAAAAAACCAAATATTTAAGGTGACACTAGAGGCCTCTAGGGGCGTAGCTGCTAGTTGTATATATATTGCACGGATGCTAAGTGATAAGACAAGTTATGCATCCCTTCCCCTTCACAATTATGATAAACTTTATGACCCTTTATTATTGGGAAAGTTTTTACAATAAAATGCGACATCTTGTTTAAACGACTTTAAAGATTAAATTTAGATTAAACTCCCGGGCTGCTTTTTATTCAACTTTATGGAAAAATCTTGAGGAAAATGCTGCATATGTGTGTTATGAAATGTATAATCAATTATTTTATCACTTTAACAAAAGATGTTTTAAAAGCGAAGCTCTTCTATAAAAGCAAAGATTTTATTACAATAGGGTCAGTCCGTCCATCCTGGATAATTTACTATTTTCGTTAATTCAAACAGGTCAGAATTGTCCTATCGATTTCAAACTTTGCAAGATGTTATTAAAATTGAAGCTTTTCTATAATTAGGGTTGGTCCGTCTGTAATGGATAGCTTTTTTCATTAAATTAGGCCAGTTAGAATTGTTCTATCGACTTCAAATTTTGCAAGGTGATTCCTGTAGTAGTTAGGTACAATTTAGAAAGCGTAGCAACTCTATAATCGTTACCAGAATGTCCGTACATCCATTTTCAACATGTTGATTTTTTCACTTTTTTAACAACAAATTTTTATATGATCTAATTATCCGATTGATCTGATTTTTGGTATACTGATTCCTGGGACAACAAAGAACAATATTATAAGCAAAGCAACTCTATAATCAAGTCCTAAAAATGTAAGTATGTCCATAAACATTATCCTGTATCAAGCAGTTTTTCAATAAATTTACTTACAATTTTGCTTTATGTTCAACAAGGCAGATTCGGAGTGTGCCGGTGGTATAATCTGGATTCTCAACTAGGGTTCACTAAATCGGACCTCAGCCCATCTGTAGATGAGCTAGAGTTATACAACTTGCTGGGGATACTGTTAGATACATAAGTAAGACACTAGAAAAGATTACAGCTCTTTATCTAAAATGGCTTGGCTTTAGTACTCCGGCAAAGCGAAACGTGGCAGATTTAGAGATGTAAAAAACGTCAAAAATCGTGTAAAGTCGTGAAAATTTCTCGTTTCTTGACGCCAGAGACCCATATGGAACTCATTTTAGACTATGAATTGCGCTGACAGCCCTAGATAAATATTCCTGCCATTTCCAAAAAGGTATAGAACGTCGTTCTAGCTCAACTGTGGTCTAAATAAGAGCCTCCGTGTCAAAGGGTAGCTTGAAAGTTAGGTGAATTTGGATCCTGCGGTTACTCACATTCCTAAGGAAATGGGACCTCCCAGCAGCCCGATCTTAATTCAATGGACTCTTGGACCTTGGGCTACTTTAAAGCATGCACCAATAGACGTACCCATACCATAAAGACCTCCCTCATTGCCACTATCAAGGAGAACTTCGCCAGCTTGGACAGTTACTTTCTGACCTTGGCCTGTCGGCGGTTGAGGAGGCGGGTAGAGGCGATGATTGATGCTGGCGGCAATTCTATTCAATGATCTAATAGTCATATACCTAATTTGCTCCCCAGTTTTTAAAATTTAATAAAATCTTTAAAATTGACGATTTTATGTTCATTTGTTTACAATTTAGAAAAAGTCCCTAGATATGTGGCGCACCCTGTAGATGTTAGACCAGAATTTCATTTTCTCTAATAATGTGAAACTCGCGTTGGGCTAAAATAATGAAACCTCCCATCTACTCTCTTTAACCACATCACCTTATACTGGATGAGCAAACTGACCAATAAATTAGTTCACTGTCAGCTACCTAAATTGACAACAATATTTCTCCTGTCAAAATAATGTATGTATATTCTATATCCAGAGCTGGATTTCAGTGTTGTGTCCTAAAAACAGAATATAATTTTCTGATGGAAAGAGGTCATAGTAATCCATATATAGAACTGCTATGTTACAAATTATAACTAAATATTAAGTCGACGGTTATTATGAACAAACCCTGAATGTAGAAAATCTTTTTATAAAACTAGATTAATATTTTCTGTAACCTTAGATACACAATATACAATGACATCATTTTAAAGCAACAACAAAATGTAGAAAAACAAGGATGTCAACATCCATAAGTAGCGAAGCACAAAAAATAATGTATGGGAATATATTTATTGGAGAAATAAATAAACCACATATTTTGTATAATGATGAAGGTCAAAGAAAATTACATAAAATATATACATCAGAGATATGGAAAAATAAGGAAAAAATTTAAAAATAGCCAAAAACCGGCAAAAAGGCAGTCTGACCCTCATGGTTGTATTCTTTAAATAACTGGAAATTTAATTTTGATATCTGTAACTGAACAAATTTTGGAAATCGGACCATATACACCAAAGGTATGGAAAAAAAATGTGAAAAATACAAAAATAGCCTAAAACCTGCTTAAATGCAGTCTGACCGTCATAGGTGTTTTATAGTTAATTGTGCTACTTATAATGGAAATGTTGTCAAAAAATTTCAGCCTTTTATCTTTTATAGGAGCCGAGAAAATCACGTTTCCCCCAAACTAAGACAGACAAATTTAATTTTAATATCTAAAATTTAAAAAAATGGAAATCAGACCATAAACACCAAAGATATGGAGAAAAATGTGAAAAATACAAAAATAGCCTAAAACCTGCTAAGACGCGGTCCAACGGCCATTGTTGTTTATAGTTAGTTGTGCTACTTATAATGGATATGTTGTCAAAAAATTTCAGCATTTTATCTTTTATAGGAGCCGAGAAAATCACGTTTCCCCCAAACTAAGACAGACAAACAGACGGACATTTCAAGTTATAGAGTAGCTTCGCTACTAAAAACGATGATGAGAAAATCTATAGATAGCAAAGATTGTTGGGTTCATCAGTAATGCCTTTTGCAGGAAAATTAATTGTGGAATGGTTAGGACCAGGATGGGAGGGGACTTTGGGCTGTTTATTACACAAGTCCCAAAAGTCTTATAGAAACGTTTTTTAATTCATTGGCTTAACCAACCTTGGGGACTTTTATTGTATTTTCGTTGGTTGGTTCATTTAGTTAGGTGTCCAAACGTTCCAACCACTAATTGTAATCTACAGAAAGGTTAATCTTGTATATTATCATTGGGGATGTACATCAGTTATTGTCTTATCCCTTTAGATCCGTGGGTTAGGACACCGATAAAGGTTTGACAATAGTCCCAACGTTTTTGAATAACCAATAAGATAAAGTGTTAATTAAATGTAAAGTATAATTTACATTCTAATGTCCCTTCATCCATAAAGTAGTAAGTTATGTTAGATCTCATAAAGGGCAAGATCTCTTCATTATATAGTATTGTTCTGGTTTAAGGCTATTCAGTGAAATATCAGAAAAGTTCCTTCTAATTATATAATTTTACACATTGATTTAATGTATTTGTTTATCCATGCTTATAAGGCTACATATTTTTAAAAGCAAAGCTTTTCTATAATTAGGGTCGGTCAGTCCGTCCATCCGTCAGTCCGTAACGGTTAGCTCTTTTCGTTGATTTAGGCATGTTAGAGTTGTCCTATCAATTTCAAACTTTGCATGGTGATTCCTGTAGTAGCTAGGTACAATTTTGAAAGCGTAGCAACTCTATAATCGTTAACAGAAAGTCCGTACGTCCATTTTAAACATGTTGATTTTTAACTTTTTAACAAAAAATATCTATATGATAGAATCATTCGATTGATCTGATTTTTGGAATACTGATTCCTAGGACAACAAGGTACAATGTTATAAGCAAAGCATCTCTATACTCAAGTCCTAAAAATGTTAGTATGTCCTTAAACATTATCCCGTATTAGCGCAGTTTTTCAACAAATTTGCTTAAATTTTGTTTCTAATATTATACATTTATATTCTGATTATACAAGTGTTAAATTTCATTTGTCCTACCGTTTCAGAGCTGCGCTTTTATGGATGTTTTCATTCTTGTTAAAAAAAGATTTATAATGCTCATACATTTCTTAAATGCAATATAACTATCTGTTAGAGGGCATATTTATTTTATGGCCTTTCCAGGACAATAGAGTTTAGTCTATTATTATTTGATACTGCCCTATTGAGGGAGGTACATTAGTTCCCAAAGTTATATAATAAGCTCCATCTGTAAATAAAAACTTTACAAAATCAAGGGGTCCATTTTTCATTATCACTCCTGTAATATTTTTGCAATCCCAATGAAATAAAAAGGGAGCATACCACTGATTATTTTATGGAATACAGTGAAAAAATCCTCAAAATTAACCAACAAATTATTCAGGTCTGCTATCTTTTAGTGAAACCTGCAGCATTAGTAAGTCGCCCTCCTAAAAAAATTTAAATCAACTGGACAATTCTAACAAGCCAGTATAAAAAGTAAGAGCTATCAAAACATAATAATGAATGTTTGAAACAGATCCTGATTTAAGAAAAGATTTACTTTGAAAAAGTAAAATATACAAAGTAATGTATTTTACTCAAACTAATTATCTTTATGAAATTATTAAATAGGAGAGATTTATATTTACTTTTACTAAACTATTTGCATGCTTATTTTAGGTTAGTTTAGGTGAAGGAATAATAATGGAAGGGAATGGGTCTAAGAAGAATTCAAATTTACTTTTATCACACAACCTAAGTTAGGATAAAAAAACAAGAAATCTAAACTAAAATAAATATTCTTTAAAATTACAACATTGTTGTTTTACCAAGCAGCTGCAAGAAACAGATTTATGAAAGCTGGGTGGCTTTTTATAGCCAGCTAGTCCTAATTATTATTGCTGCCAACCCCTCTGATCTGTACAGATAATGCAATTGATGGTAAAATGATGTGTATATATAATTATGATAAACAAAAGAAAGCGGTCAATGAACCTACAATTTCTGATGCTTAAGGCATCCAGCAAACTTTAAGTACTTAGTTGTTATAGAGTAGGTTTGTACAATCAATCAAAACTTTTGTGTAAAATAATTTGAATTTTGAAAGGAAATAGATTTCTTATCAATTTAGAATAATAACATATTTTATTTAGGATTTTTTTCAATAGCTATGATCCTCTATAATTTGAAATGTTCCTCAGTATATCAGTCCATCAAATTGTCCAAAATATTTTTGGGATAAATCAATTTTAAATGAATGAGTATCCATTACATAATTTACTTGGTCCGTTGGTTAGGTGGTCATGCTACAAAAGACTTTTATACATACCTGTGCATATTATGTGATTCTTTATTTTATACTATCGCCTTTTCCCCACGGGGCCTTATGAATTCAACCTTAGTAAAATTTTTTTGGGGATGGGTTCATGTTTTTTGGTGGCGTTAGTCCACGACTTCACAACCCCCCCCCCTTTTTAGTTTTAGTTTGAAAAAAAAATAATTTTGGGGAGGGGAGTTCTTTTTTTCCAGAGGTAATTTCTCTTGGAAGTATGGGGGTAATCCCAAAATTGTTTATAAACCTTCCCCAGGACCTATGAGAAGCTACCATGTAAAGGATAATCATATCAAGATCCTCTGGTACAGACACACAAATATCCTGTTAATTTGTTATATGGTTATAGTATTTTTTATGAAACTGAACATCTGCACTTTAACTCACTTGATGTGCTTTGCTACTTATGAATTTTTTCATCCTTGTTTCAATTATTGTGATAGGCAGAATGAGCAATTTTTAGTAGCAAAGCTACTTTATAATTCATATGTTTGTCCATACATCAGTCAGCATATTCATGAAGGGCAAAATAAGTTTACTAAGAAAATTTTATATCTTTCATTTAACACAATGTGTATTTTTACTGTCTTATTCCTTTATCAATACCATGTACTCTAAGATTTACTTAAGTGTCCAATGCCCCATGCATATACATCCCTTTGAATAAGTTGAATTTAATTAATTTGATAAGACATTTCTAGAAACTATTTACACCCATTATCATAGGAAGTAACTGTTATTAATATCAATTTAATAAATTTATGCTTTTAACAGTTGATTAGTAATAGTGTAGAAGTATACAACTTTAAAAAGGTAAAGTAGACTTTTTTATCATTAATATGTTAATTTGATTTAATAAAATGTTTTTGTGTGTCTTTAAAAAGCTGTATTGATAAAATTAAGGTTATTTGTATTTACATTCCTAACTAAGTAACAGGATGTTTGTCTAGTTTTTTTAGTCTATTTGTAAGGGAGTTTCTCCCCTTGGCTCATTCAAATTAAAATAAACCATTGAATGAAATTGATTATTATTCAGTGATGCAATTAGTAAAGGGCATTATGCCCTTTATTAATTTTTTTTTGGGGGGGGGAGGGTGTAGTAGGTGAATATCATTAACTTTGCCAAATGCATTCTCATGAAAATTCTAAAATTTATTTTTTAGATCAGCTCTTCTGAAATCCAGTAGCAAAAGATGTCCAGTACAGATCCTCCTCTGGAAGAGGAGGCTGCTGTGAATGTAGGCAATGATTTGTCACATGTTCTAACCAACTCTGAAATAGAATTCCATAAGGTATAACCCAATAGCTATAATATTTTTAGCAAATCTTTTTACATTTTATCATTAACAGATGATTTGATGATAAATCAAATACAAAACTACTCTAGAATTGTTAGTTTTAAAATCTTTATTTATATATAATATAAAGTAGTTATAATATAAAGTAGTAAGCTTTTATGGTTTGTCACTTAAGATCTCGGTAACCACTAATCCGATTGGATTCTACTCTTCAGGGAATATACCTACTGGTTATGTGGTGGTTTTAAGCTATTTTCTTGGGAGGTGGGACACCCCCAACAGCCAAAAAAAAAATAACCAGTGGTACTGATTTTTTTTTACCTGTTGGGGAAAAGCCCCAAGAGGCTAGGGGCGGAGCCGCTAGTATTTTTATAAAGGAAGGAATAATTCCTGTTGGTATGTCTGACCAAGCGGAAATTGATGAAGAAATGACAAATTTGGATGCTAATGAGAAAACATCAAAATCAGTAATTTTTAGTAGCAAAGCTACTCTATAATTCACTTTGTCCGTCCGTCCGTCCGTCAGTCCGTAATGCTATGGGGGAAATGGGATTTACTCAGCTCCTATAAAAGATAGAAAGCTGAAATTTTTTGACAACATTCCCATCATTAGGGAGCACAATTAACTATAAAACATCAATGGCGGTCGGACGGCTTTTTAGCAGGTTTTAGGCTATTTTTTATTTTCCACATTTTTCCTCATATCTTTGGTGTTTATGGTCCGATTTTCAAAATTTTTTCAGTTAGATATATCAAAATTAAATTTTCCGTCGTTTGAAGAAATTAACAATGACGGTCAGACTGCCTTTTTGCAGGTTTTTGGCTATTTTTATATTTTTTACATTTTCCCCCATATCTTTGGTGTTTATGGTCCGATTTTCAAACTTTTTTCAGTTAAAGATATCAAAATTTAATTTCCCTTCATTTGAAGAAAACAACAATGACGGTCAGACTGCCTTTTTGCAGGTTTTTGGCTATTTTTATATTTTTTTTACATTTTCCCCCATATCTTTGGTGTTTATGGACCGATTTTCAAAATTTTTTCAGTTAAAGATATTAAAATTTAATTTCCGCTCAATTGAAGAAATCAAAAATGACGGTCAGACTGCCTTTTTGCAAGTTTTTGGCTATTTTTATATTTTTTACATTTTCCCCCATATCTTTGGTGTTTATTAATCGATTTTAAAAATTTTTTCAGTTAAAGATATCAAAATTAAATTTTCCGTCGTTTTTAGAAAACAACAATGACCGTCAGTCCCATCCACGAATTTTTGTGCTTCGCTACTTATGGATGTTGTCATCCTTGTTTTCTCAATTAAAGTTATAAAATTTTATGCAATAAATATTAAACAATGACAATGACTATACAGGATTAAATCAATTACTATTCCTAAAATTTCTTTTTATTTCAAGCCAATACTAGACAAGCTTTAGGCTATTAGTTATATTTAAGAAAAAGTATCAATATTATTCTATAATTTATTTGGTCTAAAGCATATTAAACCATTAAACTAAGTTTATATTCACTACATAATTACATGAAAGATTTAATAAGCCAAATATCTTTCATACTTGGTTCAGTAGGGTGATTGGATTTGCAATTCCAGTGTACATTTTTGTTGGCATCAGAAATATAAAAGGCTAATTAAATAATATGAATTTATAGGCAAGAAACATTACTCCATGTGAGCCTGAGAAAAAACTCCTCCAAGAAGAGGTTAGTTTCATTTAATCTATAAACTTTACAAAAAAACATTGATTCTTTTAAAGCAAAAAAATTTCTTTAAAGGTTGATGAGGAAACTCTTTCTGAAGACATGGTTGTTAATGTTATTGTCAATACAGCAACTGAGCAAGTTAATTTTAGAAAGGTATTGAAAAATTTAGGCATGAAAAAATTAATTTATCTAAAAGCCATGACATGCCCTTTTGCAAGATTACATCAAAAGATAGGAATCAACTAAATTAAAATGGTATAAGGAATATAAGGTATATTCCCTATTTGTGTCAAAGCCTCTTAAGGGGCATTTTTTTGTATTTTCACATTAGCTTTCCCCTATTTTTAGCCCCTGCAGGGGGCTCTAAAAATTTGTGGTTAATTCCTTAACATAGCAAGGCAATCACCTAAACCAACTTAACATAACAAAAGCTACTTTTAAAATAGTACGAAAAGCCCCTTGAGAGGCTTTGCCACAAAAGGGACTATATCTGAAATATTTCTCTACCAATCTTCCATTTGTATTCTTTGTAAGAATAACTCAAAGAGAGGTTAAAATTGATTTTAGGCACACATTATAATACAGTTGTCATTCAATAGCAAAATATCATTGGAATAATTTAAAATAAACAATATTTTTTTCAAAGGATGAAAAGAATCCTCCATGTGAGTCTGATTTAGAAGATATTGAAAAGGTTAATTTTAATTTATGGTAGAAAAAGGTCATTTAAAATATTCATTTCAGATTATTTATCTAAATTAGAATTATAAATAATATCTAATTTTTTGTAGTCCAATATTGATATTGATGGCATTAATATAAAAGTGTAGTTGCTTTATCTAAAGTTGTTATTGATATCTTTGGAGTGCAAATATGGTTAGTAAACTTGTGATATGTTTTTATTATACTATTTATTAGGCACAATTTGAAATGGAAGAGAAAGAAAATTTCAGGTAAAGAATAATTATTAATATCCTATATATTTTAAATATGTCATGAATCCAATTCTATAGTTTTCTTAGGTTAGGGTGCTAGTAACTAATTATATTCCAATATTAAAACACCACTGTTCACAGTCAAAATCTCTCCAAATATTCGGTTTATCTCCTGAGAACAATAAGAGTACTGTAATTGATTGGCTTTACAAACAAATATAGCTAAGCATCTGTAAATACATGTATTAGTTTCCTACTTTATTTGCCAAGATTTATGTTTAAACACCGAATTTGAACTAGCTTTTTTTGAGAGATTTTGACCATTAAAAAGGGTATCTTCATTTAAAATGAACCTATTTTGTTTTGATTCTAGTTGAAGTAATTTATCATAAGTACTTGAAAACTTTTCAAAATTTTCCATTTTCATTAGTTAGATTGATATTTTTCTCACATTCTTCCTTTAAATCAATATGTGAAACCAAATTTAACAATAGACAAAACCTTGTAGTATGAGTTAAAGATAATTAAAGATTTCACATATTTTATCTTAATCAAATGGGGCAAGATTGGAAAAAGAGGCTAGAATGCTAGAAAGTTTATTTTATCTATAAAATGAAAAATGACAATTTATATTTGTTTCTCAGTCCCAAATGCATATTTAGTGTGAAATTAAAAGATTAAAATAAATAATTGTTTTTTTTTTACACACAGTGGGATCTTTTGAAAAAAATCGGGACATCCAAAAAATTTAAAATCGACTTTTATCTATCCTAGGAATTAATAATGGCTGTAAGTAGACAGCTAGAAAATTTTTTTTTTTTAAATATTAATTTTTGGCAGATTTATGCCATTTTTAAAAAAGGTAGTGAAAAATTTCTTTTCAGTTTTGATGATTTTTCAGATTTTTTTACACAATTTTTTCAAAGCAACAAAAAATACATTTATGTTCATCTTATGAAAATAATTTTTGATTGAGGTACTTTTCAGATACCTTTATCAATGTCTAATCAAAGAAGAATTTAAAAAAAATATTTTTTTTGGTGTTGTAAATTGACATTTTGTACCAAAATTACACCAAAAATATTAAGATTTTTTACCCCAAAAAATCAGTTTTCTCCATTTTACCCAAAAACGGCCAGGGTGCCCCGGGTTTTGCAATAATAATATCAATATGCAACATGTATTGTGTATAAAACAGTTTTCACAACCTGGCGCCTCCCGGCCGTTTTTGAGTAATTTAACATTTTACATTGCATGGTTTGAACAATTTCGTTCTTGTTAATTTCAAATTTTCCCCCGTTAGAGGGGGAAGGAGTCATTTTAGAGCCCAAAGTCATCTCTGCAATGTTTTCAAACTTTTAGAGGCGGATCTTTCTTTACTTTGGCATTATTTGCCTCCTGCCAACCATTACGCTGTTATTTGCCGCCGTTTGAGTGATTTTTAACGATTTTTGCCGTTCTCGCTGTTTTAATAGACATTTAAGGATTAAAGGAGTCATTAAATAAAGATGACTTATAAATACTTTTATTTTAGCAATTAAATTTGCTAAATTTCATGTTTTCTAAAAAAATTCGTATTTATAACCGGTTTTGGTCCAGCAGAAATTCAAATTTAGGAATTAATTATAATATTTGCAAATCTTATATATTCGTCAGAGAGAGAGAGGGAGAGAAATATACGTTTGATTGAGAAAATAATAATTAATTTAATTTATATTCTTATACAAACTTTAAATGAAGATAGTTAGACTCAGAGTAAAGCTATTAACACAAAATCAAAAGTGTTTTGAAAATTATGTTATTGTTGTTTATATCTGTAAAAAAAATATTTTATAATATGCCTTATAAGTGTCCTATTTTACTTATTTTGTTTTGGGCCTACCTAAAAAAGCCGGGACTCGAACTGGGTGCACCTGACGCTATATTCATGTTCACAAACATTGTTTGCATTGAAGAAATATTTACATAGACGTTGATTTTGTTAAAATATTCCTATCCTAGCTAAAGTTATGAAGGTTTATAGATTTTTAAAAAATAGGGTAGCTTCGCTCCTCCAAAACAACAAGACGTACTTACCAAATGCACATTACAAGTTAACAGGAGCAAAATTTAAGTTATTTCTGAGTTAAAGCAAAAGAAATTACATCATTTCTTCAAATACAAGCTTATTTATTGAAGTTTACTTTTGCCTACTCTTAATGTCCCGATATTTGTCAAAAGATCCCACTGTGTTACATTTGTTTATTTTTTTTAAAACTGCAGATAAAATTAAAATTATGAATTTTAATAAAGTTGACAAAGTCATTAAGGATTAATGTACAAAAAAATCATGGATAGAAAAGACAAAGTGATTTGATAAGCAGATGTTCAGTGGAGAAAAGCATGCTTTTTAAAAATATTTTTGTAGCATGACTGACACAATAACTAATCATATACAGAACATTTATTGGAATAGGAATTTAAAACAAAAATTTGCTGATATTTTAATAGACGCTGAGAAATCTACATTTTCCCTAATTTATTAATGACTGACATATGGACAGTCAGACAATAGCTGCTACTGTAAAATGACTCTAAAATATAACAAATTTATCCTTAGATTTTAGATTTCTGTAGTTTTCAAAATTCAGAGCAACACTTCTAGTAATTTATATCCCTGAATAATGAGACCTTGCAATATAGTGTAAATATAGATTTAAACCTTGGCATAATCAATTCCTTTATTTTGTTTTGTCACCCTCACACAAAATTTGTTTTGTAACATAATTATTTACTTAAGATTATTTCTGTGGGCCTTTTTTTGGAATTAATTTAAAGTAATTTTAGTAAGAAGAGAATTTGTGCCAATGTGAGGCAGTTCTTAACATTTGGAAACATACTGTTCATGATGCTAGATGTAGTTCTTCCTATAATTGACATCATCAGTGACTTTGTTGTTCTTGAATTATATTGGAGAAGATCTAATTTTACATGGGTAAGAAAAGTGTAATATCTATACATTTTTGACAAGAGTTGCAATCAAAATATTACAGTGATTTATCACAGAAATTCCATGTAATCCAAATAACCTCTTAGGACAAGTATTAAAAAAAAATGAGGTAAGAATCAGGTGAAAGGAAAGGGAAGAGTAACATTCTCTTAATACCTTCAAAAGAATTGACTGAGGATATAATCATTATTACCCTTTGTTCAACTTAACCTTATAGAAACAGTTTTAATTTTATCTCTAAATTTAATTTGATGAGTTTAGCACTGAAATGAATTTACCTTATTTTTCAGAATGATTTTCAAACTGCACCAACTGGTAAGCCAGAGGTCTACACCAATTTTGGTGTGCCTCAGATGAATTCTATTGGTTTTATATCTGGAGGTAATCCTTAAATTTCTATATCAGACTGGAAAATTTTAAAGAAAATGATTTGAAATAAATTTTTTTTCTAATCTTTGTTTGTTCAAGATAATAAATATGTTAACTTAATTTTTATATTTTCTTTTAGTTATTATCCTTGCACTTCCAAGCCTGGCACAAATCCTTGAGATTTTGATCAACCATGAATATTCAAATTTTGGCTCTCTTGTAAGAAAGATTTTTATGGCTGTTGGTTATCAGATTGTAATGGTGTGGAAGGTGACAGTTTTAAAAATTAATTTAAACTTTAAAAATCTATAGTAAAACACAGATGACAATATAGTATCCACAAGTATCAATATTTATAAGAGTTGAAAGTTCAGCCAAGTAGATGAATTTTAAAAGTTTACATAACAGCTGAGAAAATCATAGATTTCCTATAAAGATTGGCTATATACCAGATCAGCATTAATGCAAATGGTGATTTATAGAGTAGATGAGCTTTGGTCATCAAAATTTTCAACAAAAAATTAGCCTTCTATCTTAACCCTTAAAAGTCAGGCCCCTTGCCGCACCTTAATCAGTCAGGGGGGGGGCGTTCAACGCCCCCCCATATTATCTCAGTTCCTATTAGAGCTAGAGGGCTAAATTTTTTTGTACAAGTCCCCTGTGTTATGATGAATTTCCGACCTTAAGTAAGTCAAAGTCAATTTTCGCTTCCTTTACCCTTTTATTTAACAACCTTTGTTTTTAGGTCCTTTTTTACTTAAAAATTTCAAACGGCTGTAATTTTCTTATTTTTGAAGCTAGAAGAACAATTTTTTTGCAGAAAATGTTTAACTTTATGTAAATTTTATATTTGAAATGTCAAAATATAAATTTCAGCGGCCGCAGCTGTACTTGGCAGCTGCCAGCCGCCGCAGTCGGCGGTCAGCAGGAAAACGGTGGTGGATCTTTATGAAATTTTAATACGTTATGTAGACATGTAAGAAAAGCTTAAGTTTAAAATTTGAAGTCTCTAAGTCAAAAATTGAGGCCACAGGAGCCTTTTAAAGATTTTTGGAGACCTGGAGGATCAGGACCTGCAGGTTCATACCTGGAACCTGAAATTGACTTGAACACCTGTATTTATTATGAGGATGTACTACTAGAGGATATTTTAGTATTTTGGCAAGACAAAATACTTTGTTTAAGTCAAAAAAATATTTTTGCTCTTTACCTGGATGACCCTGCCAGGTTTGCTGGCATCCTGTGCCCGCCAGGATGGAGATATTCAAAAAATTCCAACTCTCAGTTATGTGTCATACCCAAACTTAAAAAGTCACGCAGTTTGAGCTCTTTATCTTTCACACACAGAAAATGAGATAGAAAAAACCGGATGGGGGGGCGTTCAACGCCCCCCCCCCCAACCGTTAAGGGTTAATAGTGAAGAGAAAAAAATTTTAGTTGCTGCAAGTAGTCTAGACAATCATGACATACATATATGACATATAGTAAGAAGTACAAAATTTGGTAATTACAGAGGAGTTTTGATACTGAAAATCTAAGGAAATACATATTTATTTCTTTATATAGGCACTACAATGTTTTCTTAGCCCATTTGATCAACAAAAAAGAAACAACTTTCAGAAGACAAAAGTGAGTAAAATAAGCAATTTTCTGCATTTGCACAATTATGATTTTCAAATAAACTTATTGAACCAAAAATTTATTTCAACATTTAATTTAGGTCTGTACAAAACTTTAGAATAGGGTGTAGTTTTTTGTGTTCCATTTATAAAGAGGGAAAAACTTAAAGGGTTCATTACATTTTACTTTTAATTCAGGTACATGAAGTGCTTTTAGAATCGTGTAATCAACTCTTGCTTCAAACCACAGTTTTGTTGTTTAAAGTGTTCAATAGTGAAGCGATGAAATTTGAAGAAACTGACTCAGAGGATACAAGAACAGAAATGACAAGCATTGTTATTTCTTTGCTTGCAATTCTCTATGGTGTCAACAGCTCAGCCCTACATTTCATTCAAGAAAGGCCATCCCCAGTTACCAAAGTAAAGCTCACTCTCAGAAACGCTGTTGACCTTATTGCCAGGTTATTAAATATTAGGATTTTAACAGTGTGTCCCAAGTAAACATTTTTTTAATGCTTTACTAATTTAAAAGAAAAAGTTTTTAATTTGTTAGTAATAATGTCCTAATATTAAGTTGTGGTATTATTATTTTCATTGGGGCTCCATAAAAATAACAAATCCTGCATTAGATTTGGTTTATAGTTTGGAATCTATACTACAAATAAGCTAGTGAATGAAACATGTATTCATGCTCATGAGGGAAAACTTACTTTTAGAAATTATGATGTACATGTTACTTCTATTGGTCTGTGTTTCTCTCTGATAATGCTTCTTACCTATTTTATATAGATATCTGCTGATTGAATTAAGCTTTTCATTAAATAAACTTGCCGTAGTTTAACCCTTACTGATCAGGGGGGGGGGGGGGAGGGCTTTAAGAGTCAAAGTCGGTTAGGTAGCACCAAAATTAGAAAAAAATCTAAATAAATCTTAATTTCTACATTATGACTTATGTGTATAAGGTAGAGACCTAAAATTATTTTTGGTGAATACTTAGATATCAATGAACATCTGAGAAAAGTGGTGTTACGACCATTTGACCTCTTCCTGACCGATATTATGACTGATCTTTTGTCCGTCTTATACTATAGACATACATCATGAATATCTTGGCTTCTATTACAGCTAGAGACCTATAATATTTTTTAGTAAACCCTTGAGCAATAATGAACTTCCGTGAATAGTAAATTCTTCACCGTTTGACCACTCCATGACCAATTTTCTATTTCCTACATGTATTTTTGCTGTTTTAAAGGGACTGTGAACGTAAATTTTTCTCTTCTTAATATCAAATCTTAACATTATCTCATTCATAATATCTCACAGATAGAGCAAAAGGCGCTTTTGTTTGTTTAAACAACGGCTTTTTCCGACGATTTTGTAAAGGGAAAGGAAGAAATTTTCCGTATTATATAAAATGTGCATTAAATTGCTTTTTTCTCCCATTTTAGCTAAAATTAAACTTTTCACATAGTTCTTGATTTTTCCTAACGGTTAAGCTGACTTTTAACATAATCCTTGCTTTAAACCAATGTATTGTTACTTAGAAATTGATAAAATAAGCAATATTTTTTATTGAAAACCAAATACAATAAAAAGCTAGAAACAGGTTTTTTTTATTAGTATCCATTACCTTTAGATGGCCCATCTCTTGCCCACATTTAATTACAAATTTGTAAATAATAAAGACGCAATATTTCTTTATAAACAGTCTGATAAAAGTGTAAACTAATTCTCCAAAGTGGGTGATTTATTGTCCAACACAATAAAAAAGGATATAATTATCTTAAATAACCTATGACATTTAACCCTTTGTAGACAGTGAGGTATTTTTTGTCAATAGTACTAATTTAAAATAGGTCTTTATTACCTAATTACTACGTTATAAAAAAACTAATTGGCAATTTTATAGCATAAAATAAATCCTTAACAGTAAGTAAATTGTTTCAACTATATATGACAAGTTAGATATCCCTACAAACATTATAAGAAACAAAAACGTTCAGATTGTCCCTGTTTTTTCCTTTTTCCCTCCCAAAATACCATAAAATCAAGGCATTATTCCTGGATATTTTTGTTAATAGGACATTTTTGGTTGATCAGTGTAGTGAAATGTGCTTAGAAAATGTTAAGATTTGATAATCAGATGAGAAATTTTTACTTTCACACTCCCTTTAAGCTGCCAGTTGCCAAATTTTAAAACAACTCTAGACCAGCCAATTTTTGTATTTTTGATTGTGATCATAAACAGATGAAAATATTAATAGGAGCCGCCAACTGCCATATCACTGGCGGTTTCCATTATATTAACCGTTTTTTGGCAATGGACAGAAAAATAAAGTTTTTGTAATGAAAAATATAAGTTTGTCCTAAAATTTGGTTATCCTAGCTTAAAAATTGGATGCTCTACAGCTGTTTTAATATCTAGCAACTGGCTGCTAAAAAATGGCTAAGGAGCAGTCTGGCCGCTAAGACTAGAAAAAGTAATTTTCTCTAAAAATATACATGA
This sequence comes from Acartia tonsa, assembly GCF_053477335.1. Lineage (NCBI taxonomy): Eukaryota > Metazoa > Arthropoda > Copepoda > Calanoida > Acartiidae > Acartia > Acartia tonsa. The sequence goes on along the minus strand of NC_137270.1, from coordinate 49,263,544 downwards.
ACCCCCAATCTGATAAGGTTGGTAAGGTTGGAATTGGGGTCTGATCTGTAAGGGTTAAATCAATTGCAAAGTGTCCACAATTTTTTAGTAAATAATGAAATGAGGTTCGTTTAGAGTTTTTATCTATTATAGATTTGGTACCATGTTGACTGTTATTGTGATCAGTCTCGAGTGGAAGTTGGGAGCATTGATTACAACTCTGTGCATCTGTTTCCTGATTTTTGTGATACCAGTTCTAGCAACTGTATACAACAAACATGCCAGTAATTCAACATCTCTCTCAACCAGGACTGTTCTCTTTATTCCTGTTTACATGGAAAACAAGCTATCTGAAAATGAAAATATGTATCAAGAGAAAGCCATGAAAACTCGAAGAAAAAACAAGGTGGTTTGCTTGCTGATGATAGTTCTAATTGGAATTCTTCAATTTGTTTTCTTGGATGAAATACTTGAACTCCTTGCCACAGACTTTTGGTAAGATTTTTATGAAATCACTAAACAATTAGTGAGATTTAACCTAAATTATTGTAAATATCAATCTTATGTTTGTAACCTTGTCACTCTTTGTTTGTTTTTCTTTGTCTCTGTCTGTATATCCAACTGTTACTTAAATATGAATATCCTGTCTGGTATTAGATTTTTTATAGTTTTTTTTTGTATTACTTTTGTGAGTTCATCACACATATTTAATCCCTTTATTGTAGGTTTGACTGCATAAACAGACTAAACAATATAAGATGGCTTCTAAACAGATTGTGGATCATGATTGCAGTATCCCTTCTAATTTCATCCTTGGAATTTTTGCAAAATATCTTCTCTGCAACAAGCTGGATTGACTTTATATACCTTCACAGTGAAAATGATGATAGCAACAATCAGGATTCTATGGGTAAGCAGATTTAAATCATTTTTTTTTTAAAGCATTCTTTGCTTAATAAATTAATTTGTATCCCCCCTCTCCGAGTTAATTTAGGTTCATAAATTGATTTTGAATTTATTTACCTCCTTTAGTGACACAAAGAGATTCTAAGTCAAACAATAATAATAAGTCTAGATAATATATTAGATTTTATAAAAAATCCCTTGTTGCTGTTTTCACCATCCACTTATGCCAAAATTTATATGTCAGAATTTCAATAAAAAAATTTCTTAAAAATAACATTATTAAAATATTAAAGCTGTTAAAAGGATAACAGAAAGATATTTTTTTTAAAATTATTTAATATTTGATTTAGAAGAAGGTCTTTGGACAAAGGCAAGAAACAAGATAAAGCAAGTAAAAAGGTATGACATTTTTAAAATCTAAATGTTTTTGAGGGGGATTAAATAATAAATTTTGTCAAGATTACATCTACAAATCTTTAAAATTAATCATTTTTAAAGTTTTTTTTTTAATATCATTAGCAATCTTTTAAATAAACTAATTTAGATATTTTTAATTTTTTTTATAGGAAAATTTCCATTGGCACTGTACTTGATATTGTATCAGGTCAGTTATATTAAAATCAATTCCATTGTAAGAAAATTCATATTATTGAAAAATGTATTCAAGGGATGACAAAACATTTTGTTATATCTGCTTTGAATGAGAACACAGTGAATACAGCAAAATCAGTAATCCTGATATGTCTTGATGGTAGCATAGCAAATATTCAACAGATAATTACTACTTAATGATTTATTGCAGGTTGTATTTTGATTGTGTTGATAGTTGCTACTCTCTCTATGATTTACTCTACAGAAGGAAACAAAATTGTTAGAGAAACACAAGTTGTGAATGAGTCTGACATACACAAAATTTTGAAAGATATCAAAAACAGGTATTTTATTATGATAGAAAGCTAGTGTTATGGTTAAGTGTAGTGATGGTTACAAAGTGTATTGTTAATGTGAGTTTAAAATTACTAGATTTTAAAATGTAAATCTCAAAGAGGTTATTTAAAATCTTTTTCTTGGTTTGATAAGTTTAGTTTAGATTCTTTAATTGTTATTTTGTGAATCAATCCTCATGTGCTTTAAACACTAAATTGTTATATTCAGGAAGGAAAATACATGTGAAATTTTGGAACAAGCCAATCAATTAGTGGGTAAGTTTAATTTTATTAAATATCTAATCAAAGAGGCCTATAGGAGGTCTAAAGAAAGGGTGATGACCTTCCACAATAATCTTTGGCTTCATAAAGCTTATTTATTAAAAAATTTTAAAATCAACCTAATTCTAATTAAAATAAACTCTACTAAAATTTTTTTATAGCAATCGTTTTCAATTAAATTTTGTCTAAAAAATAAGGATGAGACATTAGATAACATCAATATTATCCTTATGATGATTTAACAAGATGTCTTTCTGTATGTGTGTACCAAAGGATTTTGCTGACTGCCAAAAAGATATGATTCATCTTTACAGGGTAGCTTCTTATAGATCCTGTGATACTTTTTTAACTATTTTAGGGTAGGGAGCACTACCCTCCCAAGAAAAATTGCCCTTTGGTAATATACAAAAAAATTCCCCCCAAAAGTTTTAAAACTTTTCTTATTAAATCACAAATTCAACTTCCCCTTCTCCAAGTGCCCCTTGAGGCGTAGCCGCTAGTCTTAGAATTTAAGAATTGTCATAAATTATTTTGAAACTCATCAAAAGGATGTTAAGTAAAAAAGATTGATATGTTACTTATGATTGAATAGTTGAAGTTGAGAAAAGTTTCAGTCTTATTTGTATTTTTTTAAATAATCAAATATCATGATATCATTTTGCTTCAGTTATATCTGCCCTACACAAACTGATCTTGGATAGAGAATACAAACTTTCAATGAGTTTCATTGCATGCAATGCACCTCATATTATGATGAAACAAGATGGGTAAGTAGAAGTTTTTTTTTACAATCTTATCATTTTTTATATAAAATATTCCTTGCCATTAGAAGATGATAAAACAAACTGTTCAAGATATCAAAGTTTAAAAAAAAAATCATCTGCAGAGAAATTCCAAATCAATTGTTGAGTTAAAAATATTTATTTACAAAAAATCAAATTCAGAAAGGATCACAACTTTTCAGAGTCTAAACTAAAAATATGAATCAATTTTCAGAAAATAGATTGCAAATAACTCAACTTCTATTCTTTGATTTCTGTTATTATCCATTATTTAGATCAATTATCACTGCCTTCCACTCTGCTATTTCTGTGTGCAATGAAGAGAAAAACAAAGAATGTTCAGAGTTGTTTGATGATCTACTGAAAAAATATCCACAAGATATAAATACAAGAAATGAAAAAGGTGAATATAGAATTGAGCCACAGGCATTTTGCTTTTCAGCTCAAAATTATTCTACAGAGATTTTTTTAAATACTAATCAGAAGAGATAACTAATAGTAAGGTCTTCTATTTTGCAATGTTAATCAAAATAAACTAAATGAATTGTCAGGACAACTTGATATAAGTCAACACATGAGAGTTAAAGAATTCAAATTTAAGGCAAAAGTTATAAATTCATAATTGTTATAATGTTGAAAATAGCTAAATTACATATTCAGATTTTTATTTAATAACAGGAGAAACCCCATTTGTGTATGCCAGTGGAAATGAAGAACTTCAAAAGAAAATAGAAACAGTTCCTGAAGCTGATCCTACAATTACTGCATATGATGGCAGGGGCAATTCAGCAAACAAGACTTGTTCAAGTTAGTTTAGTAAATTGTTCTATGGCATATTTTTGTCTGTCTGATAGTCTATATAATATACAGATTGACCCACAAAAAAGTATTTTATAACATCTGCAGCCAACATTTCTCAATGAATTATTAAAAGATGCATAATCCTTGTTCTATATATACATTTCTACATCAGAGGATAAAAAGATATATTTTTACATCACTTAAAAGCAGAGACTTTTAAAGCCAAAGTTTGGAAAAAGTTCTCGAGAAACTGGACATTGCTTAATGTTTCTTAGTTTTTTATTACTATAATGAATTTTTTCAACCAATTAAAAAACAAATTTGAAAGAAGACCAAGTTTACAAAAGATGTCTTTTTTATTACATTAAAAAATGTTAGTTTTACATATAAAAAAATACTTTTTAAAATTTTATTGAATGCACTTTTCTTATACCATTTACCCACAAACCTTATAATATCACCTTCTTCTTAATATGACCTTAAACGAACCCCTCCCCAATTTATGCTTATGACTGATAGGATTAGCGCAACCTTGCTCAATAAATTCACGCCAACTCATACAAATTACTTAAAGACACATAAAAATCATTAAGATTGTTAAATGTATAATAAAAGTTTGTAGCTGTAACTTTTTTGTTTTTTTAACTTATTTTAATAAAATATAAAAAGTATTTGATTTCAGTTGTTGTAAACTTTTTATGCTTTATGGGATTTCTTTGTGTAAGGGTGTTTTTTCAAAATACACTATTCTAAAAATGCCTTTTAGAACAAGTGATAAAAGTGCTTTCAGCATGAAATAAATATTATGTAAACATCTTTATATAAGTTTTATAAAAAGTATTAAAATTGTGAAATAATCACATCATTTTACTTTTTAAAAGCATTTTTCTTAAAAAGGTACTCTTTCCCCAGCCAATTTTTCAAATCTTTAGCTCTAAAAATCTCAGTTGTTAATTGAAGTAAAAAAAATATTTTTATATATACTTATGTGGATATCTATAGAGAACAAGGACATATATATTTTTTAATACTTCATTGAGAAATATGGGCTGCAGATGCTAAAATACACTTTTTTGTAGTTCAATCTGTCTGTATGTAAGGCAGAAATATGATTTTCTTTGCTGCTATTTTATATAGATAGCTGTTTTTTTATGTAATTTTACAATAGTAGTTTTTCTTTATTTATGTATCCCCCAAAAAGAATTTCTTTAAAAAAGACAGAATTTTTTTTTAATGTACAGGGTCAACCAAGAGAAATGATTTAAAAAAAAAAACTTTATTATGCATAGAAAATAAAACTATTTTGTAAATGCTATATATATTCGGAAAACCTATTTTGGGACATTTATGTTTCAAATATTTAAAAATGATTATTTCAACAAATTATGCCCTAAAAACCAGTTTTTTAAAAGGCCTTTTTTTCGAAGATTTATGGAATTAAAGGGTGTGCTAAAAATACACACACCTTTAAAATTCAAATTGTGTGGCTTGTGTTAAAAATAGTAGAAAAATGTTATGCATATCGTTAGATTTGTTATAAGCTCTAGTTTTTGAAGACATAATTACTGTTTTGATGCTATTTGTAGTTTAGGAGCTATTTTGAAAAATGTGAAAAGAAGGTTGGAAAGTTTTAAATATTTGGAGTATTTTATCACGTAGCTCCTATACTATATGTACCACAGTAATGTTTTTTTTATATTAAAAAACTAGAGCTTATGAGTATTCTAACGATATGCATAACAATTTTCTACCATTAAAACAAGCTGCGCAATTTGAATTTCAAAAAGGACACATTTTTTTATACCCTTTAAATTAGTAAATCTTTGAAAAAAAAGGTCTTTGGAAAAACAGGTTTTTGGGCATAGTTTGTTAAAATAATAATTTTTAAATATTTGAAACATAAATGTCTCAAAATAGGTTTTCCAAATATATAAAGCATTTTATATAATAGTTTTTTTATTTTCTGTGCCTAATTTAGTTTTTAAAAAAATGACCCTGTATCATTCACACATCAATCAAAATGATTATGCAATATAACCATATTTCATTTTTTTTCAAAAATAAGGTTGTGAGGTTTTTTGTTTTGACATATAAATTGATATATAAACATTAAAAGTTACAATCAATGATATAATCTATTTAGTAGTGAGACCTGAATGTGCCAACTACAACATCCTTGGTGAAGAAGACAGAAGCGCAAGTTATTCAGTAGATTATTCAGTAAGTGATTATTGTGATAATAGTCAATATAGTGGGTATAAAACTAGTCCAGACTGGAAGGGACCAGGTTGGTATAGGTTCCAACACCTAGCAGGTAAGATATTATCTCAGTCAAATCCTGGTTATAAACATTGTGGGACAAGGATAACTGGATGGTCAGATTCCTCACTACCAGATAAACCTGGGGATAGTGTAGATATCAAGATTTGCTTTTATAATGTTATGGGTAATTGTTTTGAATCAAAGGAAGGCAAAGTCACTAATTGTGGTTCATACTTTGTCTACTATCTTGACAACACACCAGGCTGTTATTACAGATATTGTGGCAGCAACTAATTATAAACATTAACCCCTTACAGTCGGGCTCCTTGCCGCACCCTAATCAGTCCTATTAGAGCTAGAGGGCTAAAAAATTTTGTGCAAGTCCCCTGTTTGATAATGAATTTCCAACCTCAAGTGAGTCAAAGTCAATTTTCGCTTCCTTCACCCCTTTATTTAACAACCTTTGTTTTTAGGTCCTTTTTTACTGAAAAATTTCAAACGGCTGTAATTTTCTTATTTTTGAAGCTAGAAGAACAATGTTTTTACAGAAAATGTTTATCTTTTTGTAAATTTTATATTAGATATATCAAAACAGAAATTTTAGCGGCCGCAGCTATACTTGGCAGCTGCCAGCCGCCGCAGTCGGTGATCGGCGGGAAAACGGCGGCGGATCTTTATGAAATTTTAATACGTTATGAAGACATGTAAAGAAAGGTTAAGTTTAAAATTTGAAGTCTCTAAGTCAAAAATTGCGGTCACAGGAGCCTTTTAAAGATTTCTGGAGACCTGGAGGATCAGGACCTGCAGGATCATACCTGGAACCTGAAATTGACTTTAACACCTGTATTTCATATAAGAATGTACTACTAGAGGATATTTTAGTATTTTAGTAAGATAAAATGCTTTGTTTAAGTCAAAAAATATTTTTGCTCTTTACCTGGATCACCCTGCAAGGTTTGCTGGCATCCTGTGCCCGCCAGGATGGAGATATTCAAAAAATTTCAACTCTCAGTTATGTGTCATACCCATACTTAAAAAGTCACGCAGTTTGGGCTCTTTATCTTTCACACACAGAAAATGAGAAAGAAAAAACCGGATGGGGGGGCGTTCAACGCCCCCCCTCCCAACCGTTAAGGATTAATAATCAACTTCATATTAGTTAATTATTCTGGTTTATAATTAGTTATTATGCACTAGACAAAGTATGATTATCCAAATTGGGGACTTTTTTTTAACATAAACAATCATTATCATAGGCATTATTGTGAACTTTTGACCAACCAGATATAAAAATCCTACAATGACAAGATCTGAGGTAATATATATTACTAGCAGGGTGTTGGAGGCCCAGCAACCCTTGCCAATGTCTACTAAAGTGAAAATCCAACAAAGAATGCAAATCAACCCGCCCTAATGTACATGTAAAATTTAAATCTATCTATTTCTTTAACCCATTAGTGCCGAGCGCTACTTTTATGGGCCGATCAAGCTGAAAATCTCAGGGAAGCTTTATAATGGTAAAAACGGAATTCCAATTTTTTTGTTTTGCTCTAGTGGCATGCACAGGAAAGTTGCAAAAAAAAACGGTTCGGCATGGCCATAAATGCCCAACGGGCATTGAGACCCGTTTTGGGCGGTTTCCCTCAGTATTAAAACCCAGTTTTGTAGTAAAAACCCAGTTTTTTCAACAAAAAAATGAAAAATGTATTTTTTGAACGTCCAAAGTGAGATGAACACTTTTTAGAACTTTGATACGATCTGTAATTGAAAAATACATAACCTCATGTAATCTATAGAGCTACAAGTAATATACGAAACGATTTATATCACATTTAGTGTTTTGGCTATAGGTACCACCCTTTTTGGTTAAAAAAAGCCTGTTTGTCGAAGTTTTAAAACACACACACTACAAAAAAAGAACATATAAAAATTGGGTGATACATATCAGAAAAAGAGCATAAAAATATTGGGTGACACATATAGAGATTACTAGGGTATACTTATTAGGGTGGCTCAAGAATAATAAATCATAAAAAAATATTTAATGGTTGAAAAGTTAAAACCGGGTAATAAAACCAAAGCCGCGCAGGGTTTTAAAACTGGCGGGCATTTATGGCCATGCCGAACCAGGTCATAGGGGGTAAAAAAAAACGATAAAAAATCATATAAAAAACAATAATTTGAATAAAACGAATTCACAAATTGATGTACTTGTCAATAAACTTTAGATTTCATGAAAAAATCAGTGACTTTACTATAAAAACAAAAAAGTTAGAAGGGGTATTTTGAATTCACCTAAATTTTCATGGTTTTCAAATTTTGTTGAGCTATACCGGCAAACGGAAGTAAGCAAAACTGCCAGCTCAAGGGGGAAATGAAAACCAGGGTAGTAGAGGGGGGATTCATTCTGAGAATGATGCAATTATGAAGCTGGAAACCGGTTATTTTTGTGATTTTCTGGAACCGGGCTTTAAAACCCAGTTCGGCACTAATAGGTTAAACAATGAATTCAATATTTTTTGTAAGATGATGTAAATGCATAAATGATTTAAATTAAAAGATAGATTTAGATATTTACATAATCATGACTTATTTGTACTACCCTGGATTATTAAATTGCTTTATGCCACAATTGATTTGTAAAATTTTTGACACTTTAAAGGTTCCCTGTGTTAATATAATAATACTTTATGAAATACAATTTTCTGCTTTATAAACTTGTTTATCTTTGATTTTAATTTTGTGTTTAAGTTATGCTACTTTATATTTACTTTGTCCATCAAAGAGTGAAAGGGGACAATGAGCTAATTATTACACTAGTTCCCAAAATTTTACAGTAATGTTTTCTTATTTGTTTGATTAACAACTTTTGGGGCTTTAGATGAATTTTGATTGGTTGGTTTATCAATTTGAGTGTTTAAACATTTCAACCATTTTAATTTACAAAAGGGGTAAGTTTGTAATTCATCATTGGTGTTGTACATCAATTTATTGGCCATTGTCTTATCCCTTTAGATCCCTGCATTTCAATGTTTGTTGAAATAAAAAAAATATGTATACACATCCTTGCTTTTAATTATAATCTGATACTGTTTAGTTAATTTCAACAATTGCTTGTAGCAACACTACTCTATATCTGGGTATATTTGTCAGAGCATAAAGAGTTTAGTTATTAGAATTATACAAAGTTACTCAACTATTACTTGTAGCACTTCTACTCTATATATGGGTATATTTATTAGAGTATAAAGAATTAAGTTATCAGAATTATATAAAAATACTCAACTATTACTTGTAGCACCACTACTCTATATATGGGTATATTTGTCAGAGCATAAAGAGTTTAGTTATTAGAATTATACAAAGTTACTCAACTATTACTTGTAGCACTTCTACTCTATATATGGGTATATTTATTAAGATAAGATAAGATAAGATTTATTTTCCTCAAAGGTACAACATATTTTATTAGATATATATCATACATTAAGTTACTATGCTTTGATTGGTTTGATTATTCTGGTTTGTTATGTTTGATGCAGGTTTGAGAACAATTTACATAATAACTATTATTAAGTACCTAGCATGGAATTGGCCGAACTTCGTCTCCACCTAGTTGCCAGGCCAGTTCGAATAGGATGAAGATAACATTTTACAAGAAAAATTCCATGCAACATTGTACCAGATAGTTGGCATAACCCTTTAAGGGTTGTGGAGCCACTGGTGTACTTTGACGCTTGCCAAGCCGATACAATGTTATATGTGCAAATCTTAACAATAATCTTAACAATAATGATAATAAAATACAATATCTTGCTGTGTATTTCAGACATCCTCCTACTATCAGTTGCAACTTCTCCAAGCATAAATTCGGAACAATTAAGGAACCAAAACCTTCAAAAGAAGTCGCTATTCCCGTTGTGATCCTTTTTCAGCTCTACCTAGACAGTTTCCTTTGTAACAAATTATTCTCATTACAGAGTGGAGTTTTGTCCGTGTATAAGGACATCTCCACACCAATAATTACAGGGTAACGATAAATATCGCGACAACGCTGGTCCAATCCAATAAAATAAAATAAGATACTCTAATGATGTGTCTATAGATAATAAACCGTACCTATATAACGTATTTAGGTACCTAAGTGAACAAGGTGTAATGATTGGTTTCGATTCCTACGGAATCTGATTTTTATTTCTTGAGAAGGGATATAATAATCCACTAGTGTACAAAATGAAATAAAATATAGGTCATATGCGATTCCTACGGAATCTGATTTTGGTATTTTGAGGTAATGGGAGTGTGTCCCTAAATGTGTAATGTTCGATTCCTCCGGAATCTGATTTTTATGTTTTGAGAAATAGTCACAGCATAGCTGTGTATGGGGCATCAATATGTAGTGGGAAAAAAAGAAAAAGAAAAAAAAGGGGGGGGGGTGGGAGAGGGTGGGAGAGGGGAGGTGAGGGGAGAGTGGTTTGTGCTCAAAAAATGTTTACATTAATCTCATCCTTTTTAAAAGAGAAGGGTGAAAGTGGGTCATGGTAAGAAAAAAAAACTTTGGCGTGCTGTCGCGCGCTCAATTTTGGTCATAGCTTAGCTTTTAGTGGAGTTTTAATCCTACTGTTGTTTAGGCACGAAAATGTTCGGAGAGGAAGAATACCAACAAATGTGGCAGCCGCTACGCAATCGATTGACAATAACATATCAACGACTTCTCAATATAGTTAATGGTGACGATGTCAGCGAGGAAGTGCGTCGTGAGGTAGCCCGTCTACTATACCAGCAAGGTTATCTTGAAACCGAGTTGGCACTCACTCTGTATAACCCAAACAAAGACATGGAGTATCATGAAAATAAATTGGGTGAAATTGCTCAGCAGATAACTGCTCAAGAGGGGGCTTGTCTCCAACTTTAGCTCAGAAAGTGGCCATTACCGGTTAAGACTAGTTATGGTCAAGTTCTCTACGACTTCATATACAAGATATCCGCAAAAATATCCGTAAAACATCCACAAAAAATCAACAAATAATCAACAGAGAAAAAAAACTGCAAAATCGTTTACAAGATGTGTCTGATATGGCTATTAAAAAAAATTGTTTTGTGAGAAATAGTACTGTTAAAGATTGAAAAAAGAGTTAATTTGTGTGCTAATTTAATTTTAAAATGTACCATAAATTCATCAATTTTGTTTTAATTAATAAATCCTAGATATCTTGCTATGAACTTTCATTAATATTGTTTAAAAGATGTATATAAAGCAATAGGATGTCTGTTAATATGTTGCTATGGGTCAAGCCTAATAATATTGCATTAGCATCAAAAAAAAATAAAGATGAAAAGTATAAATTGGTGAAGTAAGAGACTAGTTAAGTATGGGAGGAAAATCAGGGAATTGAGAAGGTATGGGGGAGGAGGGGGGGGGGGGGGAAACGAAGGGGAGAAAATGGGGCGTGGTGAGTGGTTTGTTCACGGCCGTGGCCACCTACCAGACAGACGGAGCGGCGCTTATTGTTTGGTATAGGCAGAAGGGGGGGTGGGGAAAAAAAAGGGGGTGGGGGGAAGAGTGGTTTCCTGGTATAGCACAGAAGAATAAAAGAAAAAGGGCGGGAGGGAAACAATTGGTTGTGAAGCATAGGGGAAAATACGCGGGAAACGGAAATGGGGAAAGTGTATTAATAATTAATAAATTAAATTAAAGATTGCATAATGTATGGTGTTAAAACACAAAGGGGGTATAAATATGGGGTAGGTTAGGTCAAAATTTAATTGTTTCCAAGATGTCAGATCAAGAAGAAGAAGTAGGACAAGGCCAAGGTGCTATACCAGGAGGAGCGCCGGAAGATCCGGAGGAGGCTGGAGGTGAGGAAAATGTTCCCCTCCATGATCAGGTGCAGGAGCTCGTCGCCATGCTCGACACAAGCGACGAAGTAGATGATCCTGTACCCGTGCACGGCGTCCAGCAGCTGTTGAACCTCGCGGCAGTGCCTGATCTACTCCCATTTCGGGGGGTAGACAGGCGCTGTTTAGACCTCTGGTTTATGGTCAAGCGAAGGTTGATGGGCGTCGTGTACGAGGGCGACATGTTGATGTGGAGGAGGTTCCGCAACGATGCCATCGATGAGGAAGTCCTCCGCATGATGTATGGGAACTATGGGTTAGTCGTGCGGTTAATAGCAGCACTGCCCACGTACGCCCGGTCCTTCCAAGCCAACATGGACGCCATCGCCGCAATGGACCGCCTGGTCACAGTCCAGCAGGACAACCTAGAGGAGCTGCTCCATCAGGAACCCGACGGCGTGGACGGCGACTCCAGCGACTACGACTCATAGATGGCTATGCCCTCTGTACAAGAGCTTAACCAGTCTGCGATAGTCATTATAATAAATTTCGATATCAAAATTTAAATAAATAAATAAATTTTCGGCCAAAATTCAACAAAAACTTTGTTATTTTTATTAGATAGATAGAGGTTGCGTGATTCGTTAGCTGCTGGATAAAAAAAATAATATAAATGAAATAAACTAAGGTTAAAATGTAAAATGTAAAAACGATAAAAAATGGATAAAAAACAAACTATGCCAAGCTACTCTATACTTGGGTATGTGTGTCGGTTCCTACGGAACCAATTCGTTGTGATTTGAGGTTAAGAAAATGCTGTTTTATTGAATTTTAACAAAGAAGTTTAATGCTTACAGAAAGTCGAGGGCTAAAAATAAGGAGTACGGATAGAAACTTAGTTTAAGCAAAAAAAAATTCAAAAAGAACAGAGATTTTTAACATTAGCAAAACAAATGTTGAGTAAAAAGAAAGAAAAGTGTTTGCATTTTAATTAAAACTCAATTTTGTTTAGGTAATAAGTAAAACATTTTTTCTTAAAAATATTTTTATTATCAATTAATTTAATTTCAAGTGGAAGGTTGTTAAAGATAGTTGGAAAAGAATTAAGAGGGGCGTGCAGGAGAAAGTTTCTATTGGTGCCCGGTTCGTAAGCAAAGTTGTTCCTGTTCCTTGTGCCATACGTATGTCTGTCTTGAACAAAGTTCCAAGTGTTTTCAAAGATTTTAGGAAAAATGCCTAATTTATAGGCGTGCATGAATTTACAAACATTGAATTCAATTAATAGGTTGAATGGAAGTATGCCATTAGATTTTAAAAATTCAGCTGTGTGAGCTCTGCTTGGTAAGTTTTCAATTATTCTAATGGCTTGCTTTTGTAGTTTAATAATTGGTGCTAACAGATACATAGGGCAGGCAGTGAACAGGAGACAACAATATTCGATATTCGACTTAATGTAAGAAGTATAGAGTAGCTTTAGGTGTTTTTTATCCAACAAATGACGCATTACTTTCATACTATAAATTATTTTAGAGACTTTGCTATAGACTTTTTCAAGATGATAAGAAAATTTCATTTTCTCGTCTATTTGAATTCCTAAATGTTTGATACTACCCTCGTTGGTACCGCTAACAAGATCCAACTTAGTAATTTTTGACTCATCATTTTCATTGTGATTGTTCATGTTTACATAAACTTCGAAGTTGGTCTTAGCTGCGAGCTCAGCGGGGGTGAGTATCTCTCGGGGGGAGGAAAAGACCATACATTTGGTCTTGCGGGGGTGTATGAGAAGCTTATTGGCATTGTACCATTGGGTCAGTCTGGGGACAAGCTCCTTTGCAAGGTTTATTAATTGGATAATATTCTGCTTTTCAATGAAGCCTACTGCGTCATCAGCAAAGAGATTGATTAGGATCTCTTCACTGCATGAAACAAGGTCATTGATAAAAATTAAAAAAAGAATTGGTCCCAGGACTGACCCCTGGAGTACGCCAATGATAATGAATTCAATAGTAGAGGAGAAAAGGCCCTTAAAAAATACACGCTGCTTTCTATTTGCATAATAACTACGGAACCACTCGAGTGCAACCCCCCTTATCCCTGAATTCTCCAGTTTGCTAAATAGGATGTCCCTATTTATCATGTCGAAACACTTCCTTATGTCCAAAAATATGGCCATACAGGAAGCGTTTCGACTGAGTGCTTGGGTGATCATTGTACTTAAGTTCAATACATTATGAAAGGTTGAGATCCCTTTCATGAAGCCAAACTGGCGATTGCTAAAAAAAGACCGATCCTCTAAAAACTTAACCAGCGTATCACAGACATATTTTTCGATGGGTTTGGAAAAGTTATCAATGAGACTAATGCCTCGATGATTATCTGCCTCGCTGAGTGAACCTGATTTGTGAAGGACAACTATTTTGGAAGTTTTCATTTTTTCAGGAAAAGTGCCATTTTGAAGTGATAAATTATAAACATGTGTTAGGGGAGTGGCAATGGTATCAGCACAGCGAGACAGAACATACATCGAGACATCATTGATGTCTGTGGAACGCTTAGGTTTAATGCTACGGATAATATTAATAACCTTGAAGGGGTACAAAGGTTCAAAAAAGAGGGAGTCTTGACATGGGGGTGGTAAGTATTCAAAAAAATTTTTGGGGGTGGAAGGAATCTCAGGCCTTAGGGAAGACCCAATTTGACTAAAATAACGATTGAATTCGTTAGCTATTTCTTGGTCATTTTCAATTTTGTTTGGGCCTACTTGAAGGTATGTGCACTCAGGGGAAGATTTATTAAAACCAATGACCTCTTTAAGAGTTTTCCAAAGTTTTTTCCCATCCCCATTTGCATCTCTTATTTGTTTTCTATAATAATCAATCTTTGCTCTTCTCACTTGCCTATTATAATTATTCCTATAGACATTGTAAATACTTTCATTTTCAATTGTTTTGTCTTTTAAAAAGTTGCTGTACAAAATGTCTCTATGCAATCTACATCGCAATAAGTAATCTGACATGAAAGGTTGCTGGGGCTGGGTGCGTTTGTTTTTTCGTTTTTTTCTAACTGGACACTTTTCATTATAAAGTTTCAAAAAGGTTGAAATAAAGTTATCATAAGCAATGTTTGTGTTGTCCTGACTTAAAACATGATTCCAGTTAGTGTGGTAGAGTGCATAGTTTAAGGCATCAAAGTTTTCATCATTCAATTCTCTTTTTTCAAAAAAATCTGGAAGTTTGGGTTTATTTACTTTGTCTATTCGGAATGAATTAATAATTGGCAAGTGATCGGAGATTTTTGAAGTTAAAACAAAAGATGACATTAGGTTTTGAATAAAATTCCCTACCCCGAATAAATCAAGAAGGGTTGCTGTGGTTCTAGTAACTCTAGTGGCTCTGGTAACAGTATTTATGATACCGTTAAAAGAAAAGGATTCAATAATTCTCATGGAATTGCTGTTTATGTTACTTATTTTGAAAAGGTCAAAATTGAAATCTCCTACAATGAAGTATGGTATGTTTAGTGCTGCTATTCTATCAATCAAATCCAAAAAAAGTTCAAAAAATTCTTCGATTTCAGCATTACTTTGATTTGGTGGGCGGTAGCAGTTTAATAAACAAAACTTTAGACCATTGTAGGAAATTTTTAAGCAAATAGATTCAAGAATATTTTCTTTAAATGAGAACTTATCAAATAATTTATCTACTTTATAGTATCTGCTTACTAGAATACCCACCCCTCCCCCCCTATTATTTGTTCTGAGTTTAACATGCCAATCATAATTATTAATCCCATAGCAATCCATATTTACATCCTTATTTAGCCATAATTCTTGGAAGCACAGAACATTTAAGTGGATATCGTGTTGCTTGAAGAAGTCTACGGTGGAGACAATATCGTTATATTTAGAATGTAATGACTGACAATTAATACTAAAAATATTGAGAAGGTTTTCGTTGAATGTTTTCAGTTTCTGTACAATACCTTGTTCACTTGAAAAGACACAATTTATTCCGAATTCATTTTCGAAATCATTAAAGTAGTCACCGTAAATCGGATTCATAAGATTTAGACCAACGTCATCGTTCAAGTTACCGTTATCCTGGTTAATTTGTTCATTAGGGAGGTTTGTCATAGTAGAGCTGGTCCAGGAGCACCGCAGGAGGAATCGTTTTAACGTCAAGTATGGACATCTGAAACACAGTAGATATTAATGGACAAATAAAGATAGTTAATATACAAAATATTATCGTTGAAACGAAAAAAATTACTATATTTACTATATTTATTCCGATTGCGTTTAGTTTATGTGTGTGTTGGGGGTGGCAACACATTTAAAAGCTAGTTTAGTTCCCCCTACTCATTTTCATACAAGTTCCATATATTTTATATGCTAATCAACAAAAAATAGAGATATGATTGAGACCATAGTTTTAAGATTAATAGGCGACATTGACGTTCGAACAGTTATTATAAGTTAAGTAGTATATATATAATATTATAAAGTTCACGTCATATGGATCAGAATCAAAATATTTAAATTATTCCGAAAATAATAACTATGCTGAATGTCTTATGTTAGGTACCTTTTTTCGCCGTTCAAGATACTTAACTTCATGTTGAGATTACCGCCTTTGTTGCTATACGTTTTGTTTTATTGGCGGTGTCTCTCACTTCCTTGATTTCTCTGGATTTGGCCCTCGTGGCAACAGGATCAGAAGGTGCTGAGTCAACGGTAAAGGCCCTCGTGGCAACAGGATCAGAAGGTGCTGAGTCAACGGTAAATGCAGAAGATGCAAAAGCAGGAGGTGCAGAACATGCGGCGGCAGATGCGGCGGCAGACGTGGCGGCAAGTGCGGCGGCGTGTGCGGCGGTAGGTGCGGCAGTAAATGCGGCAGGTACGGCGGCAGACACGGCGGCAATTGCGGCATTAGATGCAGATACGGCGGCGGTCACGGCGGCAGGTGCGGCGGTGAGCGCGGCGGCAGGTGCGGCAGTGAATTCAGCGGCAGCGGCGGCGGCGGGTGCGGCGGCGGGTGCGGCAGGTGCAGACTGTGTGGCGGCGACAAGTGCAACGGCGGCACGTGCGGCACTAGGTGCGGCGGTTGCGGCGGTTGCAGTTGCGGCATTACGTGCGGCAGAGTCTATAGGAGGGAACACAGCCAGGTCCTCAAGAGCTGGGGCTGGGGCAGACGTTGAATTATGTTGAACCGTGCTGGCTGGATGGGCAGTGATTGTACTAAACTGTCTGGGGAAGTCATCCTCTGTTAAATCAGCTTGGTTCGAGAAGAATGTTTTCCTTTCCTCAGGCGTTAACTTGTTGAAACGAAGGATCGGCGGTGCTTCAGACAGAAAAAAATCCTCGCTTCCAGGTATGGGCAGAGCCATTTCCTTCAGGTCTTTGCCGAACGGGTTAAGGCAGCGTATCCAGCGGCTGCCGTTCTTGAGCTGGAATTGCACATATTGGCCAGCGACTTTGGCCCTCGAAATCTGGTTGGTGGCATATACAAAGGTCATTGTCTTCCTGTTGAGGTCTGACATATCTTGTTTGGCTTGCACAAATCTGTTGGGAAAGAACGGGACCGGTGACGCGTTATTCCTGGGGTTGAACCTCTTGATCTCGGCGTTGTAGCGGTCGAGCACAGCCTTCTTATTGTTCATCCACGCGTCGAGGTAGGATCTAGACATAAAACGAAAGATAAAAACGGGGATCTGGCCCTTTGTATATGGGAGCATATGAGCACGCTCAACGATATCACTAAAATGTGAAGGGATATATTCTAATTCCCCTCGTTTAACGGCGGTTTCAAGGGTGGGCCTTATAATGTTTCTGAATATAACAAACTCAGTGATATTTTACGGTTCCATGGCTGCTGAAAGTTCACTATTCTACAACTCCAATCGCGACATCTTTGCTCTCTTATCGAGTTTTGCAGAAGTTGAAACTTTACGAAATTTTCTCTCGACGATTCGACAGAGTTTAAGTAGTCCTTTTGTTGTGTAATAGTAGTCCTAATCGCTTTTTGCTCACTTGCGACTGATTTAGCGTCGACGAAATTTTCAATGCCTTCGATAGATTGTAATTTAACATTTAAATCTGAGACTCTCAATTTAATATCATTTATTTCGGTTTTATGACTGGCAAAAGTACTATGGATAAGCTCATCCCTTACCTTGGCTATATTCGCGTCGTATTCACTGAACTTAACATCCAAAGCTGCGTCCAAATTTGTTTTAAATTTTGACCAATATTCTGGGTTGTCACACGTACTACAGGCCATGATGAAGTGAAGATGGCGGATCCGAGGGTGCTGAAAGAGTGTGGGTCAGCTGACCAATAGTGGGACGCGAAAAAATGTTAGCCAATGGGAGAGCTTATTTGTCGGGAGTACTTTGCGCCGGTAGAATGATGCCAGACCGATAAATTATCAAAAAGTTTTAGAGAGTGTCTTCACTATAAATTGTTCATTAAAGCGATTAGGTTACACATAAATTCAGATTTTTTAATTCATTTATTTAATGTTTTATTTTCACTTTTTTGTGTTAACAATTGACCGATACGTTAACACAAACACATTGCCAGGCCTAAATACGAGGTGCCCTCTGGCTACAGTGTCTTCCCTTTCCTCTAACTGCGGAGTGACCACGGGCAGTGGGGAGAGGGGAACTAGTTGAGAGAGAGGGGGAAGGTAGAACTGAGCTTAACACATGGGGTAGGGCGGGGAGAGCTTGCAAAATGCGTGTTCTCAGCCCGACTCTCTGAACTAAAACTAAGAATAGAGTATAGGATATAGAGTATAAAGAATTAAGTTATCAGAATTATATAAAAATACTCAACTATTACTTGTAGCACCACTACTCTATATATGGGTATATTTGTCAGAGCATAAAGAGTTTAGTTATCAGAATTATATAAAGTTACTCAACTATTACTTTTAGCACCACTACTCTACATATGGTTATATTTGTCAGAGTATAAAGAGTTTAGTTATCAGAATTATATAAAGTTACTCAACTATTACTTGTAGCACCACTACTCTATATATGGGTATATTTGTCAGAGTATAAAGAGTTTAGTTATCAGAATTATATAAAGTTACTCAACTATTACTTGTAGCACCACTACTCTATATATGGGTATATTTGTCAGAGTATAAAGAGTTTAGTTATCAGAATTATATAAAGTTACTCAACTATTACTTGTAGCACCACTACTCTATATATGGGTATATTTGTCAGAGCATAAAGAGTTTAGTTATCAGAATTATATAAAGTTACTCAACTATTACTTGTAGCACCACTACTCTATATATGGGTATATTTGTCAGAGTATAAAGAGTTTAGTTATCAGAATTATATAAAGTTACTAAACTATTGCTGGTAGCACCACTACTCTATATATACT